>NW_027467732.1:77500-217500 GCF_046742065.1 Oratosquilla oratoria
TTCAGTTCGAAGCTTTAAGAATCATTTAGATAAACACCTAAGCAAGATGCTGTGATGATTATCATCTATTTTACAGGCAGTGCAATGTAGTTCAGTTCGAAGCTTTAAGAATCATTTAGATAAACACCTAAGCAAGATGCTGTTATGATTATAAATTTTATATTATTTGTTTGTGTTTTTTTATCATTTGTCTGTTTGATTTTCATTTATTATTAGTTATATGTCAATATATTATTATTTACTATTTACCTGTTTGTTTATTATTCAACTATACCTATGCATTTATCTATGTATTTTATATGTTATTTACATTATTGTATTTTCTATTTATTCATCTATTATTATTATGATTTTTTTTTGCATCCGCCTTTATAATCCTTTGTGACTCGAGGCACATTGAGGTGATCATCTTGAGCACATCTTAGGCACTCACATGGGGAACAACTAAAATTTACATGAAGATTAAAACGTTCACAGGTTACGAACACATATTTTTTCTCAAAATATGTGCACGCGTTTTTTTTTTCAAAGCAATATCTCTTCTGTCCTTAATATATAAATATTATATTTCCTTTATTCTCAAAATATAATCGCACATTTTTTTCAGAATATGAAATCTCTTCAAACACAGACAGCAATGAGGATGAGATGGTAATTAGTATAAAATATCAAGGAATACGCACTCCTCACTGAACTTGTACTAATTAACCTCCTTGACAGTTTTAACATAATTATATAGTTAAATATCAAATATATTTATTTTTCTGTTTATCTATTTTCCTCATACTATAATGGAGAATTATTTAATCTGATAATAGACAGGCTTGTTGATCCACAACCTTTGAGTACAAAGACAACCTCAGTGAATAAACATCCCTATTTGTATGATATACTCTGTATGACTATCAGCCTACAACAGCCAATGGTGGATGGCTCATTGTCATCAAAATAGACAAATGAATAACAAGTTATTAGAGAAGCTGATTAAAAAAATTAATATAAATTTACAGATGAATAAATGAAGAAATAAACAAACAAAAATTATATACACAAATAAATGTAGACATAAACAAATTAATAAATCAAATGAATCGATAACAAAAATAATGATTACAAAACATAACATTTGTAACAATATCAACAATAAATCGCAGGACAAAAATCACAGAAATACCAGACTGTTTCCTTTAATGCTGAATATGAAAAATGAAAAAAACAAACAAAACAAAATAACAAAAAACAATGAAACGGTTTGAAGCAAAGCTCAAAGTTATGAAACATCGTGACATGGTAAGGAACCTTAACGTACAAAAACAATACTTTACCACAATGCAATAAGTGGAACGGTCCACTAAATGACGCAGCGGTGTGTTCCACATATA
Source organism: Oratosquilla oratoria (assembly GCF_046742065.1). Classification (NCBI taxonomy): domain Eukaryota; kingdom Metazoa; phylum Arthropoda; class Malacostraca; order Stomatopoda; family Squillidae; genus Oratosquilla; species Oratosquilla oratoria. The sequence goes on from NW_027467732.1 coordinate 78,883, forward strand.
CATCTTCCAAAAAGGAAATTAAAAACTTTTATCTGTTGAAAAATGCCATAAATAACCCGAATACTGATAACAAGGAACAGAGCAATCAATAGGTCTGTGTAATCGAGCGTGCTCTGTGTGTGTGTGTGTGTGTGTGTGTGTGTGTGTGTGTGTGTGTGTGTGTGTGTGTGTGTGTGTGTGTGTGTGTGTGTGTGTGTGTGTGTGTGTGTGTGTGTGCGCGCACGCGCGCGCGTATGTGTATGTGTGTGTGTGTGAGAGAGAGAGAGAGAGATTTTTTTTATTTTTTTATTAATTTATTACGCCAAGGCGTCAGTCAGTACATGGGTATACAAGTACAAAATGTTAATATAATGCATCAGATGGATACAAAATCAATAGTAGTACAGTGTATATGAGTCAGAGCCTCAATAATGTCATATCGGTAATAGCAACATTACATTGAGTACAATAAGTGAGGACAATAAGTCCCACAACCAAGGGCAGTACAATCACAAACATTTGACAAACATAGGACATAATGGTAGTGTGCATACACAGACCTAAGTGGCATACATAGTGCGCAATATCATTAAGGCCATCGATGTGAGGGGCGCAAAAGATAAGAGAGAAAGAAAAAAAAAATTCTCTCCCCCCTCCCCTTTTTCCTTCCTTCTCCCTTCCCTTTTCTTTCTTTTGGTATAGTCTGAGTACGTAAACATATAATTGGATTACATGTAATAATGGTTGTGGGAAGCAACAAATCTAGACAGAATGTGCCGAGTAACATCACGGGAGGACGCACTCGACATCACGTGACGCCCCTTCCCCCCAAGGTTGAATAACTTGAGGAAGTAGAGGAATGCTGTCGATTCAAGACCTCATTCTCCTATGGTGCTCCTCGTCTCAGCAAATAATACAACAGTCACGGTCATTCGATAAACAAAAGTCATAATGGCAGTGTACATGGACATACGTAAGGAACATATATAGTTGACAGTATCACTGAAGGTCACCGATGTGAGGAGCGCAAAGGGGTGGGAGAGAAAAAGATACATTAAACAGTTTATAGATTGAGTATGGATGCATAAACATTCTAATGGAATACAAATGGTAATGGATATGAGCAGCAAAAATATTTGTCAGAATGGGCTGTGTAATACCACAGGAGGACGTAACCAATATCACACAACGACGTGCTCCTCGACTTAACCAATAATACAGTCAATAACCACCGAAGTGAGGAAAACGGGTAAGTATTATGTCAAGGTTGTCAGCCTCGAGCAAGAACGTGCAGATTTGAATCAAGGTCTGACCTCTTGGTAGAAGACCTCTTACTGTGGGGCACTGAAGACAATAGTGCTCTAGGTTGTTAGCATTAGGGCTGTCGCATAGTTTACAGGTGGTGTACTGTGGCATGTCAAGAGTGTGGGCGACCTGCCACAAAGGCCGATACCCCATCCTGAGTCGAGCACTAATTACATTGTGTTTTCGCACAATTAACCCGCGTTTGCGATACTTGTAGCGACTGTGGAGAAAGTGATCATGATGTTGTATGGGCACACTGTTGGCCTTCTCTGCATTTCTGCGTCGCATCGTCATGTCAAACCCAGCTGAGTGGATGATGTTTCGTAAACATCGGAGGGAGGGCTCGGCATCACGTACTTGTCCATCTGCTATACAGGCCGCCTTTGCGATACGATCCACCGTGTCGTTGCCATGTAGTCCAATGTGGGAGGGTATCCATACAAACGGAATGGTAAGAGTAGCATCGTTTGCAGCAGCAAGTCGACATAGGATTTCATTCACAACACGGCTGCAGATAGGTCTTGGCGAGGATAGGGCGTGCAGGGCTGATTGGGAGTCACAAATAATTATCCCGTTCACACGATGTCGAATAAGGAGAGTCACAGCATCCAAGATTGCATTCAATTCACAGTAGGTGGAGCTCGATGAGGTGGGCAGTCTGCGGCCAATCCATGAATTATCTGGTACAGGAGGCTCCAAGGTTGGGGAGAAGATGGCACACGCTGCTCTTTCATTCGCTTGCACAGAACCATCTACATAGACGTGGTGTGCCTTGGGTACAGACGTAGATATATCAGCAATAGTCTTCAGAGCTAATTGTTTCTGTAGGGGGGGAGAGGCATCTTTCGAGGTTGGTGTAAATGTGACAGTGGGGAGGGGGATACGCCATGGTGGTAAATCAGGGGGTTCCGCCCTCGCAGGCACATCGATGTCCAGGCCACGAAGAATATCACTCACTACCCTGATGAGGGTATGTCCGCCTGCTCGAAGTGGGAGTCTGGGTGCGTCCGGACCCAGTGACGCACTTATGACATCAGTGAAGTGTGGAGCAAGATTGGGGTAGTGGAGACACTTAACAGTGAAATAGGACACAATGGCATAAATCCTCTCCACTAGAGGAGGTAGGTTGAGTTCTAATTGCATGTTCACAACACGGGTAGAGAGAGAGCATCCAAGGATAAACCTCATGACTCGATTCTGGAATTTTTCAAGTGGCTTGAGCGCTGGTTTAGGAAGTTGACACAAGGCAGGGGATAGATAGTCGACTATTGACCGAAGCAGTAGGATGTAGAGAGTCTTTGCCACTGGGATGGAGATACCTACAGCATTGTTGGCAAGCCACTTGATAGGTGCAAAGCGGGACTCCAGACGGTCAAGAAGGCTTTTCACGAGGGGGTGAATTCGTTGACGCGCAGGTGTAGCTGGGGTGATTCGGACTGGTACTCCCAGATATGTATACTGTGTGCAGTGAGGGATGTCTTGACCACCCATAGTGCATGCAGGCAGAGCTCTGGTATTGCGTGAGGTAAAAATCCTGCTTTTCTCTTGGGAGAAAAGGAGGCCACAGGAGGTAGCGGCCGTGTTGAAGTCACGGAGCATGCGCTGAAGGTCATGTGGTGAGGTGGAGTGGATGCATATGTCATCCGCATAGCAGGTGATAGTAGTACCGGGGATGATAGGAAGGAGGGATAGTAGACGATGCATCAGGATATTGAATAAGAAGGGACTTAGCACACCTCCCTGCGGGGTGCCCAGTTCGAACGGTTCGTAGGAACTGTACGACCCCTTGAAGTAGACACGTGACGTTCTATTACAAAGGTAACCTCGAATCCATTTTAGTAGGTTCCCCCGAACTCCAAAGTCCACCAGTTGGTCAAGAATAATTTCCCTGTTGGCTATATCGAAGGCAGATTTGAGGTCCAAGAAAGCCACCACACTGGTGGGGGAGAGACGTGTGTAGAGTTCAACAAGGCAGTGGTGTGTGCTCCGTTGCGGAAGGAAACCATAAAGACTGGGGGAGAGCTTATCCAATAGTCGGTGCATCAGTCGGGCAAGAAGGATGCGTTCAAACACTTTGCTAAAACAGGAGGTGAGAGAGATAGGCCTAAATTTGTTGGTGCCAGGTTTCGGTATAGGAATGATAGTGCTTTTGATCCAGGCTGAGGGCACATGCCCCAGGCGAAGGCAGAGATTGAAGAGCTGTAGTAGGGGGTTACTAGGAACATTCTGAAGGAGACGTAGGACTTGATAAGTGAGGCCATCCTCACCAGGGGCAGAATTCTTAACCCTAGCAAGAGCACGGTGTAGCTCGTCCTCGGTGAATGGGATGTCATCTTCTTCATCTGTCTGTAGTAACGCACCCATTAGGCGGAGGTTACGAGAGCTGCGGTGGGAGGACAGTGCTTCTTGGACATTCCCAGGAAGGTTGCGAGTTTGTGACTGCTCTGACCAGGTAGTAATAAGATCTTGTGCATACTCAAGCGGACTGTGGTGCAGAGTGCAGACGGATTTCTTCTTGACAACCTTTTTTATAAGATGCCACATAGTGCCCGTGCTAGTCTGATGGTTAATACTATCTGTAAATTTCTGCCAAGACTCTGTGTACACGCATTTCTGAAGGGCAACCAGGTCATCCCTGGCCAGCTGATAATGGTGCAGGTGTTCAGGCGTGGGCTGCCTTTGAAAGGAAAGCCCAGCATCCACCGCTATTCTTTCCGCTTGGGCAATACGTTGATCCAGTGTCCAGGAACGGGTCTCAGTGCGACGTTGAATGTGTGGTCGGAGCACATAGTGCGTGTAGAAGTCATGTGTAGAATTCACCAGTGAATCGTATAGGTTGTCAGGAGAAAGAAGATCAAAAGTGGGAAGGAGGCGAGAAATATACGAGATGTATGTGGGGCAGTATTTAGGAGGGATAGAGATGCGGGTACGGTAATGGGGGATGGAAGCTTGAGCATGTAGGATGGAGTATGTTAGGCTAATAGCAACATGGTCAGAGAAGAGAGAAGGGATAGATGAGCAAGAGACATTGGATGCCACAAGACCTGCAGTGATAATGTGATCTATAGTACCTCCACGAGTGTGTGTGGCACCACCCAAGATCGAGAGAATACAAGGTCAACTCACACGCATGTTGTGACGTCAGCAGAAGTGGAGCCCACAGAGAAAATGGTGAAAACGTAAGTGAAAATGTTAGGTAAAAGAGAAAACGTACAGTCACCACAGAGTTTCTGGGAGACTTACCTATTTCATGTTCTGCAACCGTTAAAATGGGGGTTTCATTTTGGAAAAAATATTCTTGTATTTTATTTTTGACATATTTAATAAAGAAATGTAAAAGTTAATCTTTGTGTAGAGGGCAAACAAGTATCCAAGTCTATGAATCCATTTACCACAAACTATCTTTGTCTATGAAGAAAACGATTTGCCAAACTTAAAGGATATGGCATGAATTATCGATGATATGAGGATTACCTGCTGAAGAATAATATGCCACTGGCCAACTCTCATTGCTGTGAACACTTGTTACAGCTACTGAATACCCCTATATCATACTATATTACTAATTGAAGAATAAACATTGTAGATAACAAGAAAAAAACTTTAACACTAAAATTTTGGAATTTACATTACATACCAAGGTTCGAATTGAATACAATGCAAAAGTCATTTCAGATTTTATTTCACTTCACCAATTTACATAATTTATTTTTTACTTTTCTCGGCGAGTTCGATAAGTTCCTGTTTAAAACTCGCAACCGAAAATACAGTCTGCATTTAACAAAAAACTTTATGACATCACTTGGTAGGTTCACATATTTGCATATTTCTGTGCACACTTTGGATGTGGAGTTTACCTCATCCTTTAAGGATTTGTCTCCGTGGTAACAATTAAACAATTTTTCCATATGCTGCAGTGCTTTGAAAAAATCTACTGATGGTGACTTTAATCCGTTCTCTATTTGACATATGAAATCTATCCAGGTCTCCTTTTCTATCATTTCACTGGCAAGAAAGTTGTATTGAGGGAACTTCTTAGCAATGAAACCCCCAACATACCTCAGTGCTTCAATCTCAATACAGTTCTCTAGAGTGTCTTTGGACTCTTCTAAGGTAATATCATCCCCTTCACCCTCTTCATCCACGTCTTCAAAGTCTAGCGTTGCAAAAAGCATAGAGGACACCATTAGTTCAGAGTTTAAATCTGAATTACCAGACGACTGCTTTTCTGGACTTTCATCAGAAAAGGATGATCCTGTTAAATTTATGTCATTATTTACACACTGAACATTATGGTGCCCTCCAAATAACTTGTTGACTCTGCCCACAAGGAAAGATCTTAATCTATGCTTAAAGTGCACAGGGGATGGATGTTGATGTGCAATGCCCATTTGTCTAATACAGCCAAAAAAGTGTTCAAGTCCATCTTGATTAAGCCTGTAAGTCATGATATATTTAACATTATATCGCTGACTTATCATTGCAAATAAGCAGCTTAAAGAGGTACATGATAAAATGATGCCCTTTTGAAATGGATAGAGGCTATCCTTTTCTCCAACCCGCATGTTTTTGGCTGTAGTCAGCATTTCTGAAAGAATTTTATTTTGGTACTCCAAATGAATGCCATATGCAGCTCGCTTTTTTTATGTCATTTGGTGTTCTAGAATTGAATAGATCAAACCAAGAATCAACTAATGAAATAAAACTGCTCGTGTCCTGCCAATCTTTGCTCTTAAGAAGATTTTGTTGACCAAAATACTGCAAAGATTTTGCAACGGTGTTTGACATAAGCTGAGCAGCTAATTTTACATTCATTCTGCTTACTCCTTTAACATCTAAGTGCTTGTATGATATTTTATGGGCTGTCTTTAGATCTGATTCACTTCTCATCACAAGCTCTCGAACACTGCCGCTAGTGATGTTCCTGAAGGGACTGTTGAGAGTGAAACCATGGTCGAAAAAGTTGTTTCTTAAGAGCTTAAGTAAATGAGGAGCATCAGCAAACACATGAATTTGCCTATCTGGATGAGCTGGATTTTGGAAGCTAGTATTATTTATATCAATGCCTAAATTGTTCCACAGTTTAACATTGGTGGGGCCAAGATCATTAACCATTGCTACTATTATCATTCCAGCATCTTCTAATTTAACTATAAGATCAAATAATACAGCTTTTGACATGTCGGTATCGAAGTTATAGTAGACAAGCTGTTTCCAGTTGCTGGTTAAACCCCTGATCATAACACACTGAACTTTGTGTTTTGGAGCATACACAGTATCTGTAGCTTTATCATAAGACCACTCTTGAGATACACTTGTCTCATCAAAGGACAAAACACAAAGCCTCTCAAACTCTGACATAGTATCAGCTTTATGTCTTAAAACGTGCACTATTGATGTTAATGGACCAAGTTCAACATTAAGTTTACCTACCCACCGATTTATAGTGGCTATTAATGGCAAAGGGATTATGTTTTTGTTTCTTAGATAACAATAAGCATTAGTGCTCAAACTTCTTAAATTGACAGCTTGACTTAGATCTTCATCGCTCCACTTTGCTACATTGCGTTTGCCTTCAAGTAGTAATTTAATTTGAGTATCTGAAAAGTGAGCTCTTAATTTCTCTTTTATATCAGATGTAACAGTGGCAATATCACTTTTAATGTTACCTTGAAGAATAGTAATAAGCTCCTGATATTTTCTGTTTTCAATAACAAGTTTATCCCTTTCCATACGAACAACAGCAAGCTGCTGCTTTAATGCATGTATGGTGTCATGCAAGAAAGCAGTATGTGTCATCTCACATGTATCAAAAAACTTCCTTTTTCTCAGGATGATGCCTTCCTCTTCAAGTGTAGGATCTCTTCTACTACTATCTTCTGGGTGTTCTGAAAAGATTTTAACAGTTAATTTCCTATTGTAAGCCTTTATTGGGAATGAAGAAAAGGGGGGAAGGGTGCGATGAGAGAGAAAAGTGGGAAGGGAAAGATTTTAGGTGGGGCATGAGGAGTTGCAGGTAAGTAGGTATAGGACATTTCTTAGAATCTGCAGAAGCTTCAAGAAAAAAATGAGGACATTTGTTTGCAAAGTATAACTAACTATATTAAGGGAAAATTATTCTAATAACACTTGTACAAATGTGGTGAATTGTACTGCTTACCTTTAGCATAAAAAATGTTGTGTATTGGTAGCCATGGTTCAGAGATCACAATCTGCTCTCCACCTACAGTCGAGACGTGGGATGTTGCAAAAAAACGACTGCTTACAATTTTGCAATAGTATGTATAGGGAAAGCCCCTAGCATTACGAGGTTGCTTTACGTCACTGACTTTGAATCACATATTTTTTCATTGCACAGATAAATCTTGCATACTAACCTCTGCTATTGGAAGACCTGGTGTGAGTTGGCTGACTTGCATCAGAGATCACAATCTGCTCTCCACCTACAGTCGAGACGTGGGATGTTGCAAAAAAACGACTGCTTACAATTTTGCAATAGTATGTATAGGGAAAGCCCCTAGCATTACGAGGTTGCTTTTCGTCACTGACTTTGAATTACATATTTTTTCATTGCACTGATAAATCTTGCATACTAACCTCTGCTATTGGAAGACCTGGTGAGAGTTGGCTGACTTGCATCAGAGATCACATTCTGCTCTCCACCTGCAGTCGAGACGTGTGATGCTGCAAAATATAGATTTCTTACTATACCGACATCGCATTTCCTTATTTCAATTATATAAGTTAATGTGCCACCTGTGGTAATACAAAATGCACGAAAGGTATGGCATAATAAAACAATATACAGCTAATAACAAGGAAAATCGTGACCTAATGGCAATGGTTTGCGAGATGTACTCACCATAGTCGAGTGTTGGCACTGCTCCAGGTTTAAATTTCTTTTGGGATGTAGGAATGGGAATGCCAAGTAACTCGTACTTCAAATGTCGCTGGAATGCATTTGCTTCAAAGTGCCGGCTGCATATGTAAGAATTGGCCGGATTAAACCTTTCTGCTCGTTTGCAAAAGTAATCCACTTATTTCTCACATATTCATCCTTTGGAAATCTATGGTAAGTTATTTCAGACCCTTTCACATGTGTTTTTCTGCACCCGGAAACTGCACAATGGGACGGCATAGTTATTTTAGTTACGCATAAATATTATAAAAGAAAACGGAGACACGTTCACGACTCCAGCCACACCTGGACTGAGGCCGGAATTTCTACGAACCCTCGGCCAGGTACTTCTAGTGACGTCACTGCGCAAACGACCTAATTATTGGTCAGTTGTTGAGTAGACCTTGTATACTCTCGATCTTGGCACCACCCGTATCCCAACGTGTTAGGCGATATCGGCGGATGTAGTCTAGCAGGGGCCTGCCAGCGCGGTTGGGAGTGGGAGATACGTCTCCAAGAGCAGGGTGCCTTGCGTTAAAATCCCCCATATAGATCATTCCACTGTCTGTAGGTATAGGAAGGGCTGGTAAATTAATCAAACCGGGAGCAGAGTAGACATTGAACAACCGAAGAGTACTATTTCCTACGGTAATCTCAAAGAGCTGAAAGGTTATATCAGGTTGCGCAGAGGAACCAATGAGCGTGTGAGGTAGGGATGATTGAATGTAGGTAATGAGGCCATTTCTGGTATAGTGTACATATGAGACATACCCTGTGAGCAAAGGAGCCTCCTCCCCATGTGGAGCACTACCAGGAAAGGCCTCTTGTATAAATATGACTTGTGGATGATGTTGATAAACATAGGTTTTAAGTGCCGTGAGTTTAGAGGAGTGTTTGATACCAAAGGCATTCCAGGAAATGGTATGAAAATGAATGTGACTAGCGAAGTTTAGTCTTACTGTGGCGGGAGGCAGAGGTGGGTAGGGCACTACCAGGTGGAGTATTGGGCAAGGAAGATCTGGGCTGCACACTTGTTAACTTTTCAAGGTGGGAGGCGACCTTGTCAAGTTTATCAGTAAGAGTTGTGATGGTGGTGATGACAACCTGATGTGATTCGACCAAACTTGATAAAGAGTTTGCAGTAACAGTTTGCTGGGCTATGATACTGTCTATGCGGGCATCTATGGTGTCAAAACGAGCCGTGAGAGCAGTGCAGCGGGATTCCAGGGTGGCAACTGACTTACGTAGAGCAATGATGTCAGCTGAATCAGTGCGACGTGGAGATGAGTGTGCGGGGGGTGGCGGAGGTGGTGGGGTGTGACCTGTTGAAGTGTTACGGGACCGTTTGGTACAGCCGTGCCAGACGTTAACCCCAGGCATTTTGCACCGAACACACTTCCACTGTGAGGGGTCAGGCTGTCGTAGAGGCGAGGAATTTGGTGGGGCATCTCCAGCAGCGATAGAAGTAGATGAAGCAGGAGGAGGAACACTGTGTGGGCAGGAGCGTGTATCGTGGTTGGCAGCACACCACGCACATCTGGCCGAAGCAGAGCAATAGCGCGAGATGTGGCCTATGCCCCAGCATCTGTAGCACCAAGGCTTCTCGTCCGTCATCCTGCGTAATTCACAGGGAGGAAGGCACGGGAGAAAGGGAAACTCAATAACAGGTGGTGGGGGTTCAGGGAGACTCCAGGTGATGACAATACGGTTTATAGGATTTCCGTCTTGGTGGAACCGTCGAGCAGTGTGCACACCTTGTAGAGTCTTGGCAAGGGAAGGATCTATTGAAGTAGGGTACCGAGTAACGAGGTATGTAGGGAACTTACGGGGTCGCTCAAGTGAATCCTGAATAACGCATCGCATGGAAAGAAAGTCACCACTTGTAACACTGTCTATGATGTCCTTGCGACGCCTTGATACGTAGACATAACGTGACGTGATAGAAGACATCTTCACTTGAGCCAACTCTCGATCGAGATGAAACGCTTTGGTGACTTCAGTAAGCCAACGGAGTTTCACTTCACAGGAGGGGTTGTCTTGGAAACTCAGCTTGACATAGTCCTCCCTGGGAGCAAAGGCTGGAGCAGCTGACGGGAGTGAAGGGGTGGCAGGAGTGGGTACCGGAAGGGGAAGGGGACGGGGCAAAGGTTTGTCAGAGGTTACAGGTTGCATAGTGTCTTTGTCTGTCTTGTGAGTCTTGGCAACAGGTGATGTTGAGGTACTACTGGCGTTAGATCTAAGGTCTATAGGGCGTTTAGAGGAGGTAGAACTCGGATATAGGGGGTGAGAGGTCACCACTCCCCCTGTCGGCTGCTGATGTTCCCTGTGCGGAAGATAAGGCCAGTTCTGTGAAGCCTGTTCCTCCTCGTCACTTAGGGCGAGGTCAGCCACGACATCCATAACTGTAGAAGGACCAGAATAGTTCATGGTGCTTGGTGAGGTGGTAATGTTGGCTACAATTAGGGATGTCAACGGTTAGGTAGGACAGTCATTGCGTCACTCGCCTCGTTCTGCGCATGCGCAGTTTGAGGAAAATTGTTTGTAGGTGTCCCGGCCCGGTACACGATTTCAGATCGTAATTTTAACAAAGTTTAAGAATTTGCCAACACTTGGATGACACTACACCAATCACTGCGTCTTCTTGTAGGCCTCGGCCTAGTCTGAATGTTGGGAACACTGCTAATCACACGCTAGACGTAGTTTTTAGGAGCTCCAACAAAGCGTCCGTTCGGCAGCAAACCCAAACATTGAATCCTCGAGAGAGAGAGAGAGAGAGAGAGAGAGAGAGAAATTTATGTGTACTTTCTTACGCATGTGCACATAAGTGTGTACATATGTTCACATATACGTGTGCACCAACTTGAGCAACCCGACACCTATTTATATGTTTAATTTACCATTTTGTTCACACTGTCCAATTCAAACAGCGATTTGTTTGTACTCGTTGTTTGACCTGGTTGTCAATTACTTATTCGCTGGTGGTGTGATTAACAACAACATATACCAATAAATCATTATATTCGGTATATATTCGCACTCATATTAACAATAGTTTTAACTGGGGCCTCACAAGATTGTTAGGACTGTGCGGGTGGTGATTTAGACCTGTGTGTGCGCTTATGTCTTTCTTTTCCTCTCCCTTTCTCTCTATATTTCCATTTTTCTGTCTCTTCCTTTCTCTCTGTCTTTTCCTTTCTGTATTTTCCTTTCTCTCTGTCCTTTCCCTTTCTCTGTCTTTCCCTTTCTCTGTCTCTCCCTCTTTCTGTCTTTCGCTTTCTCTTTTACTTTCTCTTTCTGTCTCTTTTTTTCTCTCCTTTTCTCTCTACCTGTCTGTCTGTCTATACATCAGTCGAAGCGCCTTTGTCCTTATCTTTTTCTTCGTCTATCTGTGTCTAAATTTGACGTCTGTCTTTTTCTACCTGCTTAAATCTGTCTTTGTTTTGGCTCAAGCCAAGCAGCCAAGTAGAGTCCATAAACCCTAAAGTCGACTATAACTGTTTATTGTTACACTGATTCGTAAGACAACAGGCTTCAACGATATCTTGGTGAAACTGGTATATCTAAGTGCCAGGCAGTGACCTTATCCCTCGGGCTTTTCAAAATAGATCCCAAAGAGATAGGTTAGTGAGGCATACCTCTACTTAAAAGACACAAAAAGCATTAAGAATCTCCCTGCGTTAGGCCCTGTTCATATTACCGGTTTGAACCGCATGGAAACCACGGAGTTATTGCATAGTCAAGGGAAAACCGTGCGTTTTTGTGTGAACGCCTCCATTAATTCATACTGTAATTGAAACCGCTAGTGTGAATAGCGCCTTATTAAAGACCACCAAGAGAGAGAGAGAACATCAGAAGAAAAGAGAGAACATAGGAATATAAGAGTAAAGGAGACTGCAAGAGACCATAAGGCCTACACTAGGCAGTTCCAAGTCCATTAACACCTTTCATCCCCATCCACAAAGTTATCTAACCTTCTTTTAAAACAACTAGTAGTTTCAGCGCTCACTACATGGTTACTAAGTCTATTCTAGTCGCTCACCACTCTGTTAGTAAACTAGTTCCTGCCTATCTCTCCTAAATCTAGATGTCTAATCTAAATTAATTTCTACAAATCTTGCTCTACTGTCTTAATACGATGACTATGTCTACATCATCCTTCTTGAGGTCAGGTATCGTATCTCTCTTCCCTTTTGTAAATACCGAGAGAAAACATCTTTTAAACGTCTCGTTTGTTCTTTTTTTTTCTCAATTTATCAAGATATCCTTGTCAGATTTAACTGAGCTTATTTTTTCCACTAGTCTTGTAATCTTAATTTTGTATTTCCACTTTGAGTGTGCTCTTCTATCCAGTCTTCCAATTGCACTATACCTACACATAGTCCTAAGAAATATAGCTAGATAGCTAGACAGACAGACAGACAGTCAGATAGGCAAATACAGAAAGACAGACAGGCAGACAGGCAGACAGGCAAGCAGGCAGGCAGGCTGACAGACATACAGACAGACAGATAGACAGACAGACAGCAGGCAGGCGGACAGGAAGACAGACAGAGACAAGCAGGCAGACAGGCAGGCAGGCAGGCAGACATAGATATAGATAGATTTAGATATATAGTCACATATAGATATAGATAGACAATCAGTCATGGAAATGAATTACGTTAGATATAACAATGCACTTCAGTTGTATGGTTCCCAACGTGATTCTCATAAACCAACATTCAGATATCAATATTTCAGAGTCGCCCGGATTTCACTAAAGGGCTCGTTATCGGTATGTGGGACCATTTGTGAATCTAGTTCTCACCCTTCAGGACCCCTCAGGACAGAAGGACCCCTCAGGACGCAGGACACCCCAGGACCGCAGGACACCCCAGGACCGCAGGACCCCTCAGGACCGCAGGACCCCCCAAGCAGGAACCCCCAGGACCGCAGGACCCCCCAAGACCGCAGGACCCTCCAGGACCACAAGACCCTCCAGGACCGCAGGACCCCTCAGGACCGCAGGACCCCCCAGGACCGCAGGACCCCCCAGGATCGCAGGACCCCTCAGGACCGCAGGACCGCAGGACCCCTCAGGACCGCAGGACCCCTCAGGACCGCAGGACCCCTCAGGACCGCAGGACCCCCCAGGACCGCAGGACCCCCCAGGACCGCAGGACCCCCCAGGACCGCAGGACCCCCCAGGACCGCAGGACACCCCAGGACCGCAGGACACCCCAGGACCGCAGGACCCCCCAGGACCGCAGGACCCCCCAGGACCGCAGGACCCCTCAGGACCGCAGGACCCCTCAGGACCGCAGGACCCCTCAGGACCGCAGGACCCCTCAGGACCGCAGGACCCCTCAGGACCGCAGGACCCCTCAGCACCGCAGGACCCCTCAGGACCGCAGGTCCCCTCAGGACCGCAGGACCCCTCAGGACCGCAGGACCCCTCAGGACCGCAGGACCCCTCAGGACCGCAGGACCCCTCAGGACCGCAGGACAACTCAGGACCGCAGGACCCCTCAGGACCGCAGGACCCCTCAGGACCGCAGGACAACTCAGGACCGCAGGACAACTCAGGACCGCAGGACAACTCAGGACCGCAGGACAACTCAGGACCGCAGGACAACTCAGGACCGCAGGACAACTCAGGACCGCAGGACAACTCAGGACCGCAGGACAACTCAGGACCGCAGGACCCCTCAGGACCGCAGGACCCCTCAGGACCGCAGGACCCCTCAGGACCGCAGGACCCCTCAGGACCGCAGGACCCCTCAGGACCGCAGGACCCCTCAGGACCGCAGGACCCCTCAGGACCGCAGGACCCCTCAAGACCGCAGGACCTCTCAGGACCGCAGGACCCCTCAGGACCGCAGGACCCCTCAGGACCGCAGGACCCCTCAGGATCGCAGAACAACTCCTCAGTATGACCTTTCAGTATGACCCTTCAGGACGACCCTTCAGGATGACCCTTCAGGACGATCCATCAGGACGACCCTTTAGGACCACCCTTCAGATTGACCTTTCAGGATGACACTTCAGGACAACCCTTCAGGATGACCCTTCAAGACGACCCTTCAGGACGACCCTTCAGGACGACACTTCAGGATAACCCTTCAGGAAGACACTTTAGGATGACCCTTCAGGACGACCCTTCAGGACGACCCTTCAGAATGACCCTTCAGGACTACTCTTCAGGATGAACCTTCAGGATGACCCTTGAGGATGATCCTTCAGGACGTCCCTTCAGGCCGACCCTTCAGGATGACCTTTCAGGGCGTCCCTTGAAGCCGACCCTTCAGGATGACTTTTTAGGATGACCCTTCACGATGCCCCTTCAGGATGACCTTTCAGGATGACCCTTCACAATGACCTTTCAGGATGACTCTTCACGATGACCCTTCAGGACGACACTTCAGGATGACCCTTCAGGATAACCCATCATGACAACCCTTCAGGATGACCCTTCAGGACGACCTTTCAGGACGACCTTTCAGGATGACCCTTCAGGACGACCTTTCAGGATGACCCTTCAGGACGACCTTTCAGGATGACCCTTCGGGACGAACTTTCAGGATGACCCTTCAGGACGACCCTTCAGGAATACCTTCAGGACGAACCTTCAGGAATACCCTTCAGGACGAACCTTCAGGACGAGTCTTCAGGATGACCCTTCAGGATGACCTTTCAGAACTACCCTTCAGGATGACCCTTCAAGACGACCCTTCAGGATGACCCTACAAGACAACCCTTTAGGACGACACTTCAGGACGACCCTTGACTCTTCAGGACGACCCTTCAGGACGAACATTGGGGACGACCCTTCAGGATTACCCTTCAGGATGACCCTTCAGGACTACCCTTCAGGATGACTCTTCAGGATGACCTTTCAGGAAGACCCTTCTGGACGACATTTCAGGACGACCCTTAAGGACGACCCATCAGGATGACCCTTCAGGACGACCCTTCAGGATGATTCTTCAGGACGACCCTTCAGGATGACCCTTCAAGACCTTTCAGGACGACCCTAAGGGACGGCCCTTCAGGATGACCCTTCAGGACGAGCCTTCAGGATGACCTTTCACGATGACCCTTCGGGACGATCCTTCAGGATGACCCTTCAGGATGACCCTTCAGGACGTCCCTTCAGCAAAACCCTTCAGGACGACCCTTTAGGATTATCCTTCAGGACGACCCTCCAGGATTATCCTTCAGGACGACTCTTCAGGATGACCCTTCAGGACGAATCTTCAGGATGACCCTTCAGGACGACTCTTCAGGATGACCTTTCAAAATGACCCTACAGGACGACCCTTCAGAATTACCCTTCAAGATGACCCTTCAGGACTACCCTTCAAGATTACCATTAAGGACGATTCTTCTGGACGACCCTTCAGGATGACCCTTCAGGACGACCCTCTAGGATGACCCTTTAGGACTACCCTTCAGGAAGACCCTTCACATTGAACCTTCAGGAAGACCCTTCACATTGAACCTTCAGGAAGACCCTTTAGGATGACCCTTCAGGATGACCCTTCAGAACGACCCTTCAGGATGGCCCTTCAGGATGGCCCTTCAGGATGACCCTTTAGAATGACCCTTCAGGATGACCCTTCAGGACGAACCTACAGGATGACCCTTCAGGACCACCCTTCAGGATGACCTTTCAGGACGACCCTTCAGGACTAACCTTCAGGATAACCCTTCAGTTGTAACTGTCAGTTTAAACTGCACGTGTGTGGATATATCTGTATCGTTGAGATACCCACACATGTGCAGTTTCAACTGACAGTTAATACTGTTCAGTTATAACTGTCAGTTTAAACTGCACGTGTGTGGGTATTTCAGTATCACTGAGATACCCACACACGTGTAGTTTCAACTGACAGTTATAGCTGAACAGTTGCAACTGCAAGTTGAAACTGCAGAAGACCCTGAAGGTTCATCCTGAAGGGTCAAGGGTCATCCTGAAGGGTCGTCAGATGGGTCATCCTGAAGGGTCGTCAGATGGGTCATCCTGAGGGGTCATCCTGAAGGATGGTCCTGAAAGGTCATTCTGAGGAGTCATCCTGAAGGGTCGTCCAGATGGGTCATCCTGAAGGGTCGTCCAGATGGGTCATCCTGAAGGGTCATCCTTAAGGGTCGTCCTGAAGGGTAATGAAGGGTCGTCATGAAGGGTTGTCCTGAAGATTCGTCTTGAAGGGTCGTCCTGAAAGGTCCTGAAGGGTCATCCTGAAGGGTCGTCCTAAAGGATCATCTTGAAGGGTCGTCCTAAAGGATCATCTTGAAGGGTCGTCCTAAAGAGTCATCCAGAAGGGTAGTTCTCAGGGGTCATCCTGAAGGGTCGTCCTGAAAGGGTCATCCTGAAGGGTCATCCTGAAGGGTGGTCCTGAAGGGTCGTCCAGAATGGTCTTCCTAAAGAGTTGTCCTAAAGCGTCATCCTGAAGGGTCATCCTGAAAGGTCGTCCTGAAGAGTCATCCTGAAGGGTTGTCCTGAAGGATCATCCTGAAAGGTCATCCTGAAGGATCGTCCCGAAGTGTCATCCTGAAGGGTCATCCCGAAGGATCGTCCTGTAGGGTCATCCTGAAGGGTCATCCTGAAGGTTCATCCTGAAGGGTCGTCCTCAAGGGTCCTCCTGAAGGGTCTTTCTGAAGGGTCGTCCAGAAGGTTCTTCCTGAAAGGTTATCCTGAAGAGTCGTCCTGAAGGGTCATCCTGAAGGGTCGTTCTGAAGGGTCATCCTGAAGTATCGCCCTGAAGGGTAATCCTGAATGGTCGTCCTGAAGGGTCATTCTGAAGGGTCGTCCTGAAGAGTCACCCTGAAGGGTCGTCCAGAAGGGTCATCCTAAAGGCTCGTCCTGAAGGGTCATCTTAAAGGGTCATCCTGAAGGGTTGTCCTGCAGGGTCGTCCTGATGGGTCATCTTGAAGGGTCGTCCTGAAGGGTTATCCTGAAGGGTCGTCCTGAAGGGTCATCCTGAAAGGCTTCCTGAAGGGTCGTCCTGAAGGGTCATGCTGAAGATTCGTCCTGAATGGTCGTCCTGAAAGGTCCTAAAGGGTCATCCTAAGGGATCATCCTAAAGGGTCATCCTGAAAGGTCGTCCTGAAGGGTCACCCTAAAGGGTCATCTTGAAGGGTCTTCCTGAAGAGTCGTCATGAAGGGTTATCCTGAACGGTAATCCTGAAGGGTCGTTCTGAATGGTCATCCTGAAGGGTCATCCTGAAGTGTGGTCCTGAAGGATACTACGGAATGGTCATCCTGAAGGGTATTCCTGAAGGGTCATCCTAAAGGTTCACCTAAAGGGTCGTCCTAAAGGGTGATCCTGAAGGGTCATTCTGAAGGGTTGTCCTGAAAGGTCGTCCTAGAGGGTCATCCTGAAGTGTCGTCTTGAAGGGTCATCCTGAAGGGTCGTCCTGAAAGGTCATCCTAAAGGGTATTCCTGAAGGGTCGTCCTTAGGGGTCATCCTGAAGAGTCGTCCTGAAGGGTCATCCTGAAAGGTTGTCCAGAAGGGTCGTCCTGAAAGGTCATCCTGAAAGGTCATCCCGAAAGGCCATCCTGATGGCTCGTTCTGAAGGGTCATCCTAAAGGGTCCTCATGAAGGGTCGTCCTGAAGGGTCTTCCTGAAGAGTTGTTCTGAAGGGTCATCCTTAAGGGTAATCCTGAAGGGTCATCGTGAAGGGTGGTCCTGAAGGGTACTACTGAATGGCCATCCTGAAGGGTCGTCCTGAGGGATATTCCTGAAGGGTAATCCTGAAGGGTCATCCTGAAGGGTCGTCCTGAAGGGTCATTCTGAAGGGTTGTCCTGAAGGGTCATCCTGAAAGGTCATCCTGAAGGGTATTCCTGAAGGGTCGTCCTTAGAGGTCATCCTGAAGAGTCGTCCTGGAGGGTCATCCTGAGAGGTCGTCCTGGAAGGTCATCCTGAAGCGTCATCCTTAATGGTCGTCCTGAAAGATCCTGAAGGGTCATCCTGAAGGCTTGTCCCCAATGTTCGTTGTCAAGGGTCGTCCTGAAGGGTCGTCCTGAAGGGTTGTCCTGTAGAGTCATCCTGAAGGGTCGTCTTGAAGGAGTCCTGAACGGTAGTTCTGAAGGGTCATCCTGAAGGGTCATCCTGAAGACTCGTCCTGAAGGGTATTCCTGAAGGTTCGTCCTGAAGGGTATTCCTGAAGGGTTGTCCTGAAGGGTCATCCTGAAAGGTCGTCCCGAAGGGTCATCCTGAAAGGTCGTCCTGAAGGATCCTCCGGAAGGGTCGTCCTAAAAGATTGTCCTCAAGGGTCATCCTGAAGGGTCGTCCTGAAGGGTCATCCTGAAGTGTCGTCCTGAAGGATCATCTTGAAGAGTCATCCTGAAAGGTGATTGTGAAGTGTCATCCTGAAAGGTCAACCTGAAGGGTCGGCTTCAAGGGACGTCCTGAAGGGTCATCCTGAAGGGTCATCCTGAAGGGTCATCCTGAAGGGTCGTCGTGAAGGCTCATCCTAAAGGGTGGTCCTGAAGGGTCATCCTGAAGGGTAGTCCTGAAGGGTCATTCTGAAGGGTCGTCCTAAAGGGTCGTCCTGAAGGGTCATCCTAAAGTGTCTTCCTGAAGGGTTATCCTGAAGTGTCGTCCTAAAGGGTCGTCCTGAAGGGTCGTCTTGAAGGGTCATCCAGAAGGGTCATCCTGAAGGGTGGTCCTGAAGTGTAATCCTGAAGAGTCATTCTGAAGGGTGGTCCTAAAGGGTCATCGTAAAGGGTCATCCTGAAGGGTCCTCATAAAGGGTCGTCCTGATGGGTCGTCCTGAAGGGTCATCCTAAAGGGTCGTCCTGAAGGGTCATCCTGAAAGGTCATACTGAGGAGTTGTTCTGCGGTCCTTAGGGGTCCTGCGGTCCTGGGGGGTCCTGCGGTCCTGAGGGGTCCTGCGGTCCTGAGGGGTCCTGCGGTCCTGAGGGGTCCTGCGGTCCTGAGGGGTCCTGCGGTCCTGAGGGGTCCTGCGGTCCTGAGGGGTCCTGCGGTCCTGAGGGGTCCTGCGGTCCTGAGGGGTCCTGCGGTCCTGAGGGGTCCTGCGGTCCTGAGGGGTCCTGCGGTCCTGAGGGGTCCTGCGGTCCTGAGGGGTCCTGCGGTCCTGAGGGGTCCTGCGGTCCTGAGGGGTCCTGCGGTCCTGAGGGGTCCTGCGGTCCTGAGTTGTCCTGCGGTCCTGAGTTGTCCTGCGGTCCTGAGGGGTCCTGCGGTCCTGAGGGGTCCTGCGGTCCTGAGGGGTCCTGCGGTCCTGAGGGGTCCTGCGGTCCTGAGGGGTCCTGCGGTCCTGAGGGGTCCTGCGGTCCTGAGGGGTCCTGCGGTCCTGAGGGGTCCTGCGGTCCTGAGGGGTCCTGCGGTCCTGAGGGGTCCTGTGGTCCTGAGGGGTCCTGCGGTCCTGGGAGGTCCTGCGGTACTGGGGGGTCCTGCTGTTCTGGGGGGTCCTGCGGTCCTCGGGGGTCCTGCGGTCCGGGGGGTCCTGCGGTCCTGGGGTGTCCTGCGGTCCTGAGGGGTCCTGCGGTCTTGGGGTGTCCTGCGGTCCTGGGGTGTCCTGCGGTCCTGGGGTGTCCTGCGGTCCTGGGGTGTCCTGCGGTCCTGGGGTGTCCTGCGGTCCTGGGGTGTCCTGCGGTCCTGGGGTGTCCTGCGGTCCTGAGGGGTCCTTCTGTCCTGAGGGGTCCTGAAGGGTGAGAACTAGATTCACAAATGGTCCCACATACCGATAACGAGCCCTTTAGTGAAATCCGGGCGACTCTGAAATATTGATATCTGAATGTTGGTTTATGAGAATCACGTTGGGAACCATACAACTGAAGTGCATTGTTATATCTAACGTAATTCATTTCCATGACTGATTGTCTATCTATATCTATATGTGACTATATATCTAAATCTATCTATATCTATGTCTGCCTGCCTGCCTGCCTGTCTGCCTGCTTGTCTCTGTCTGTCTTCCTGTCCGCCTGCCTGCTGTCTGTCTGTCTATCTGTCTGTCTGTATGTCTGTCAGCCTGCCTGCCTGCTTGCCTGTCTGCCTGTCTGCCTGTCTGTCTTTCTGTCTTTGCCTATCTGACTGTCTGTCTGTCTGTCTAGCTATCTAGCTATATTTCTTAGGACTATGAGTAGGTATAGTGCAATTGGAAGACTGGATAGAAGAGCACACTCAAAGTGGAAATACAAAATTAAGATTACCAGACTAGTGGAAAAAATAAGCTCAGTTAAATCTGACAAGGATATCCTGATAAATTGAGAAAAAAAAATGAACGAGACGTTTAAAAGATGTTTTCTCTCGGTATTTACAAAAGAGAAGAGAGATACGATACCTGACCTCAAGAAGGATGATGCAGACATAGTCATCGTATTAAGACAGTAGAGGAGGATTTGTAGAAATTAATTTAAATTAGACATATTTAGATTTAGGAGAGATAGGCAGGAATTAGTTTACTAACAGTGATGAGCGACTGGAATAGACTTAGTAACCATGTAATTAGTGAGCCCTGAAACTATTAGTTGTTTTAAAAGAAGGTTAGATAACTTCATGGATGGGGATGAAAGGTGTTAATGGACTTGGAACTGCCTAGTGTAGGCCTTATGGTGTCTTGTAGTCTCCTTTACTCTTATATTCCTATGTTCTCTCTTTTCTTCTGATGTTCTCTCTCTCTCTCTTGGTGGTCTTTAATAAGGCGCTATTCACACTAGCGGTTTCAATTACAGTATGAATTAATGGAAGCGTTCACACAAAAATTCACGGTTCTCCTTTGACTATGCAATAACTCCGTGGTTTCCATGCGGTTCAAACCGGTAATGTGAACAGGGCCTAACGCAAGGAGATTCTTATACATTACAGCATCATCCATACACAACTATTTTCCACTCACCCCTATCTTCTGTCATCTTCCTTTCTTCCTCAACAGACATTCCCCTCTTTCCCAATGCCCCCTTTATCCCATCCATCCATCTCATCATTGGCCGCCTCCCTCATGTTCACTCCTTCCACCTTTGCTTTCCACACTTCTTTTACTTATCTTTCTTCACTCATTGTTTCCATGTGTCCAGACCATTGCAATACTCTTTCATCAGCCCTATCTCCCAACTCCTTTCCACCACACCTCTCCTCCTCACCTCCTCTTTTGTCACCCCTACTATGTTTCTCAGGCATTTAATCTGAAACACATTAAAACTAATCCTCTCTTTCTCTCTTATGTTCCATGTTATATGTTATCATTATAATTATCAATGTTATTATTTTTATCATTAGTATTTTTGTTATTATCATTATTACATTATTGTTATTATTATTATTATTACTATTATAATTATTATTGTTATTATTATTACTATTAATATTGTTATTATTATTATTATTATTATTATTATTATTGATATAATAATAATATTATTATCATTTTTACTATTATTACTTTTGTTGTTGCTATTATTGTTGTTATTGTTATTGTTTTGTTTGTTATTATTATAATTATCATTATTACTATTATTATCATTTCTATTAGCTATCATTATTATTATTATCATTATTGTTATTATAAGTATCAATAATAATATTATAATTATCATCATTATTATCATTATTATTAATAATATTATTGTATCATTATTATTATTATATTATTATTATTACTATTATCATTACGTGTCATTGTTACTCTAACAAGTATGATAGGGGTTACTAGGCTGAAAAGAGTCAGAAACGAAGAGGTGAGGAGGAAAACGGGTGTGGAAAGAGAGTTGGGAATAATGAAAAAATTAAGGGATGGTTTGGACACATGGAAAGAGTGAGCGAAGAAAGATTAGTAAAAAAAGGTGTGACAGGCAGAGGTAGAAGGATTTAATATGAGGGGCGACCAAGGATTAGATGGATGGATGGGGTAAAACGGAATTGGGAATGAGGGTAATGTCTGTTGAGGAAGGACGGGAGAAGACAAAAGATCGGGTTGAATGGGTGATAGGGGTGAGGTTCGATGGTTGAATGAAGCGGCCTTGCCGTGGATGTGCTGTTTATTGCGACATTGCTTCTGGCCCATGGCAGAGGGCGAGATGCAGGGATGACCCATCATCCAGAAGGAGCCAAGATAAGAGTGAGGGAAGGGGATTGATGGGAGTGCGGAATGAATGGGAGTGGATTTATGGCTTTGTTTTTTGCCTACCTTCTTTGTAAAGAGGAAAAAGACTTTGGTATATATATGCATGTATGTATGAGTATGTATTATTATTGCTGTTATTATTATTATCATTATTAATATTATTATTATTGTTATTATTATTATTATTGTTATTATTATTATTGTTATAATTATTATTATTATTATTATTATTATTATTATTATTATTACCATTATTATTATTATTATTATTATTATTATTATTATTATTATTATTATTATTATTATTATTACTATTACCATCATCATCATTATCAATAACGTTATTATTATTATAATAATTATTCTTATTATTGTTATTCTTATTATTATGTTGTGGTTGTTGTATTTATTATTACACTGGGGAACACTCATTTTGTTGCATTTAAAAAAAGACTTTTCTATAGTCAACTTGAGTGTGCTGATATCAAATCTGAAGTCGGGTTTTGTCTGCAAGCTACAGATTTTATGCAATTTGACATTTTTATTTATCTTGTAAATTTTCGTTATTATAGGAAATTGCAATATCAGCTACAATTCTTTTGTTCACTTGAATCTTAAAACAGTATGAAAGCCATTTCTGTCCATTTATTAAGGCAAAAGAAACAGAACATTAACAGAACATCTATCCCAAAGTTAGATTAGCATCCTTCAGAACATCACCACAGCTGATGGAAGCTTATCAATTTCTTTGTGTATTTTTTTCAGGCAGGAATTTGCGTTTGTAACTTTTGCGTTTGTACATTTCATCTGGGCAATTTCGTTTAATGCTCCAGCAATAGTCAGCCATCATACTTTTGTCCCAGCGCCCTTGGTAGCGTTCTTCCATGATCTTTAGGTCTTGGTGGAATCGTTCTCCTTGTTCGTCACTCACAGCCCCCAGGTTGTCAGGGAACTGATCAAGGTGGCTGTTCAAAAAATGAAGCTTGATGCTCATGTTGCACCCGAGATCACGAAAAGCGAGGAGCATTCTGTTCACAAGTTCACTGTAGTTCTCCGCCTTATTGTTTCCAAGGAAGTTCTGAACGACTGCCACAAAGGATAACCATGCTGCCCTTTCTAAAGCGGTCATCTTAGCAACAAACTGATCATCACGAATTAGGGTTCGAATCTGTGGGCCATCAAACACGCCTGCTTTGATCTTCTCAAATGATAACCCTAGTAAAGCTGTGATGATGTGTTGGAAACATTCACCTTCGGTTTCCAGTGCCTTGACAAATTGTTTCATCAAACCTAATTTGATGTGAAGAGGAGGAAAGATGATCTTATCTCTGTTTACAATTGGGTCTTGTATGATATTTGGCATGCCTGCTTCAAGGGTGTCACGAATAGGCCAGTCCTTCTGGACCCAATGTCAGTCTCGTGCTCGGCTGTCCCACATACAGGGGAAACATGGAAACTTGGTGAAACATTTCTGTTGTCCAAGAAGAAAGTTGACCATCTTTAAGTCTACACAAATTATCCAATTGTGCTTATGATACTTTAATAAGTCCATGACCATTCTCATATCATCATAGTCTTCCCGCAAATGCACTGAGTGACCGACAGGTACTGCTCCATAAACATTGCCATTATGTAAAAGAACACACTTTAGACTGCATTTTGAACTGTCTAAAAAGAGTCTCCATTCAGCAGGACTATAGTAAGGTACACCCAGTTCTTTGAGAAGCCCTGGGATGTCATGGCAGTAAACAAACTGTCTGTCTTTTGAAAAGAAGGTCACAAAAAGCTGGTCACGCTTTCTGAAATATGATACTTTAACAGAGTGATCAACAAGATTTCTGCCTTGTAATCTTGATGCCAAAAGCTCTGCTGCTTTCTTTGAAAGACCTAGATCCCGCACTAAATCATTCAGTTCAGCCTGGGGAAGAGGCTTAGGGACGGGGAAAGGTTCAGTGTCTGAAGAACAGTCCTCCGATTGTGAAGACTTTTCTGACAATTCACTGTCACAACTGTCTTGCTGGCTTGTATCATGTCCAATGTCTTTATCGTCCAATGAAGGCAAGCCTTTGAAAACTGGAACAGGTACTTCTTCAGAGTGCGGAACAGGCCGAATAGCTGAGGGAATGTTCGGATACGTAATCTTATGTCGGTTTTTCTTCCCAACACCCGTTGTGTTTACCATGCAGAAATAACAGTCAGTTACATGGTTGGTGGGTTCGCGCCAAATCATTGGAACTCCAAAAGGCAGACCTTTGCGTTTTCCTTTGGTCCAGTCTCGAAGCATTTCCTCACAATTGTGGCACACAACATGAGGAGCCCATTGCTTGTCTTGATCACCAAGATGAACTTCAAAATATGCCTTGTAGGCACGCTTGACGAACGAGGATATGTTACGTCTCTGACGATTGAGTGTGTAGCATCCACATATGTAGCAGAAGGCATCAGGCTTGTTTCTGCAATGATGTCTCATTCTGTAAGCCATGTTTGAACTGAAACAAAAGAAGAATGATCAAAATATTAGAAGCTATCTATATATATGGACGTTAAAATGCTTATACATGGTTTACGCAAGTTCACATATGTACAATCTTATTAACCTCAAATTGCATACAAACTAGAGCTTGTAGAGAAAAACTAATTTCAGATTTGAAATCAGCGCCTAAAACCCTTTCAAAATCCGTTAAAATATCTAATGCAACTCAAAGTTACTGAAAAAGTGTTCCCCTGTGTTATTGTTATTGTTAATATTGGTATTATCATTATTCTTATTATTCTTTTAGTTATTATTATTATTATTATTTTGATATTAACATTATTATTGTTATTATTATTATCAGTTATTGTTATTATTATTATCAGTTATTGTTATTATTATTATTATTATCATTATTATTATTGTTGTTATTAATAGTATTAATATCTTTATTATCATTATTATTATATGATAACATACAATAGCTATAGGATGTTAACATTGATAATAATAATATAATAGAAATGAAAATACTAATAATACAGCCTTTACATCTAAGAATGCCATGGCAATTAATAAAATGACAAACGATATGCAGGACAAAATATACAAGTACCCTCAGGTATTGGAAATTCCTTTCACACTTTCAAAACGCATGTGTCAGTGGGTCTCGGCCCTAAGAGGCCTCCTTCAAGAGGGCGTCCTCTTCCCCCTTGTAAATCGTCCTCTCCTGTTAAAAAAAAAAAAAAAAAATTATATATATATATATATATATATATATATATATATATGTATGGATTTCGAAGAGGACTTTTTTTCAATACCATGTACCTTATAAAGTCAGAATAAAATGTTTTGACTTGAATCAGGCGAATCCGCAATAGCTGTAGAATTTGTGCCTGGTTTGATACAAGATCTACATGTGTGCGTAAGTGATATGAACATCATTTTTATCTGTGTTATAGTATGTGTACACTAACATAAGTAGGCATGTCCTTTATTACAATTAACCTAATTATTTGGGATTGGGAGAATGTGATCTGGCAAAACTAATATGCTCTCCCTGTTTTAGAAATTGGTGATCTTGAATAAAATAGAATCACCACAGTGAGTTGTACATTAACTTAAAAGTATGCAAAGCTTCCATGAAATCATATGTCGTAAACTGATTTCACCTGTTCATCAGATTGGCGACGACAGCTAATTGGGAAGACAAAAGAAGGTCGTCCACAGGATCTTCAAGCGCATTAGAAATGACCGTCTGCTCCAACATCATCATCCGGGGATTTGGCAAAGCCCTCCAGAAAGTTTACAAATGGTCTCGTGAGGCTTTCCGAAACCTAAACTGCTGCGGAATTAAAGCCTCAACAGAAACTGGTGAACTTCAGTTGGAACTTTTAGATGTCGAAGAGTCTTGTACTATCGACAGCTCACATGAGAATAAGAGAGATTAGAAACCCAACTAGAAACCCAAAGAGAAGCAGATACATGTCGAAGAAGAGAAGATTCTTCAAGAAGACGAAAAGGTGTCAAATACTGATAAAGAGGAGATAGTCGTAGAAGGCTTTCAAGACAATACCCAGGAGCTTTTTATACCGGTAGATGTTACTCTTTCTTATGAGTCCAAAGAAGAGTCTGTCTGTAGTTTACCTTTGTTGGTTAATATCGATGATAAGAAAGAAGAGACAGTGGACGTTGCATATAACTCCAGTGTTTCCGAAGAATATGTTAAACAACATTCTGAAGCTTTTGAGGGTCATGAGAAACCATCAATAGAAGATAAAAATGTGTCTACGGTTTCTTCACTCTTCAAACAAGAAGAAACAATGGACGTTGAAAATAACTCCAGTGTTTCCGAAGAACATGTTAAACAACATTCTGAAGCTTCTGAGGGTCGAGAGAAAGTCCCACCAATAGAAGAAAAAAATGTGTTCACGCTTTCTTCACCTCAAAATGACAAGGTTTCAATCGAAAGTCAACCAGAAGAGGAAACCAAAATTCTCACCCACAGAGAAAGAAGAACTCGAAAATACAAAGCGTACTTATCACAAGTTATGCAAGAAGAGTTCGGGAGTGAGCCTTTAAGCAACTCTGCCCTCCAAAGAAAGGCAAAAAGGAAGATGGCTGAATCCTGCGCAAGGAACACTCAAGAAAGCAGAAACCTTCGCGGACAGCCAATCCAAAAAGCCGACCAGAAAAAGGGCAATCAACGTAAACTCAGACACCAGTATAATTACCAACAAAGGCCCTACCATAACAGCAGGTGCAATGAGTACCACAGAACCTACAATACCAGAGAAAGGCAGGTACCAAACACGAGACCACCTGAGTACAATAGGCCACCTGCGACCAGAAGTGATATTGGACGAAAAACAAATTAATACGACAATACATTCTGCTACGTCCCAGGCATTGAGGAAGAAAGCCACATCTACCGGCACTACAATTATCGACACCAAAATCCAAGTGCCAGAAATGGTCAAAATCAGAATTCAATAAACTACAGGAGGAATAGTTATAACCAATATGGATATATGGCAAGAAAAATATATCCAAATTGTGTTTATGAGAACATTTACTGAGGTGACTGTATAGGTAGAACCAATACAAAGAATTATAACATCAATAGTGATGATAAAATGTATATATATAGAAAAATTGAAATTGGAATAAAGAAAGATAATAAAAGTATAAGAAAAATAAGAAAAAAGTAGAAAAAAATTAAATATATGAAAGAAAAGTAAAGAAAATCATATGTATATCAATATAAACAAGTAGAAAATGAATAGAAAATATATAGAAATTATAGAAAAAATAATAGAAATAAATAAAAAAAAATCCCTCAGCTGAATAATATAATTTGCCTTTATCATATACTGTATGAAGAAGAAAATTTATTGCGTTGGGGAATCGCATGAATTGTCATACACTTGTCACTTTCATTCTTGTTGACATCAGGCCCTCTTACCTCCGTTGCACCTACAGTTATTATATTATTATTATTGAAATTACTATTTATTATTATTATTATTATTATTTCTATTTTTATTACTAGACCACCCGTGACCCGTTGGGTCAAATAGAATCTTAAATGGCTCCTGTTTTTAAAGCAGGTTACTATTAGCTTAAGACTTACGATTTGTGTGCGGTCCTCGTGCTCTCTCGAAGGAAAGTAAACTGGATAAAGGCGTTCTCAAGAAATTAAATAAGGAGAGCCTCCTTAATTATGCTTATGTTATATCACGTCCCGTCATCCCACTCCCACTCCCACTCCCACTCATTACACTGGGGAACAAAATTCAACTTTTTGTCAGTTGCATACATTTTGAGACCTGTTTCTGGGTAAATTGAGGTCACTGATTTAAAATATGGCACCGGTTTTTTTCTATCGGGTCTAGATTTGTTGCGGTGAGTTACCTCCCATTTGCTACTCTATATAGTTAGACTACCATATACTACTGCTAAAAATCTAAACCAGCACACAGAGAGGAATTACCAAACACGTAGAATTAATTTCTAATTACTTTTATTTACCTTGACAAGCATATTTTGGATCCATCAGTTGCTTTTGTGAACTATGCCAGATTTATTCAGGCACAAACTTGCGTTTAATGGACTGTCTTGAATATCGCCTCTCAGTGCAGTCTCGCTGAATGCTTCAGCAATAGTCTGCCATCATGTGAATGTCCCAGCGACCTTGATACCTGTCTTCCATGACTTTGATATCCTGGTGAAAGCGTTCACCTTGCTCATCACTCACGTCCCCTAAGTTTGCCGGAAACAGTTCAAGATGACTGTTCAAGAAATGCATCTTAATGCTCATGTTGCAACCTAACACATGAAAAATTTCCATCAAAGATTCAACGAGCTCTTTATAGTCCTTTGATTTCCTGTTTCCAAGAAAGTTCCCTACAACAGAAACGAATGCTCCCCATGCATTTTTCTCAACATCAGTCATGGATTGAGTGCTTGGTCTTTAATCAGCGTCCTAATTTGAGGGCCGTCGAAAATACCTGCTTTGAGTTTTTCTAGCGTTAAACCAGGGAACACTTCACACAGATACTTAAAACAGTCACTGTCATTATCGAGCGCCTTGACAAACTGTTTAATAAGGCCCAGCTTGATGTGAAGGGGTGGGAAAACAATTTTTTCACTTTCCACTTGGGGTTCATAAATGATGTTCTTTTTCCCAACATTGAGGCTTTCCCTAACTGGCCATTCCTTCTGAATCCAGTGTCTGTCTTTGGCTCTGCTGTCCCAGAGGCAGATAAAGCAAGGAAATTTTGTATTTACCCACCTTGCTGTCCTAGCAAAAAATTGACCATTTTTATATCAACACAGATGATCCATTTGTGTTCTTCATATTTGAGTACCTCCAAAACCGTTTTGATGTGTTCATATTTTTCTTTCAGGTGTACTGAGTGTCCTATGGGTATTGCGCCAAAGATGCTGCCTATATGTAATAAAACACACTTCAGACTCCGCTTAGAGCTATCTATAAAGAGGCGCCACTCTTTCGGATCATAACCTGGAGCTCCCATCGCGGTGACTATTCCAGGAATATCACAACAGTAGACGAAGTCAAATTTAGAATCAAAGAACTGTAAGAGGTTCTTTTCTCTGTTGCTAAAGAATGTTACCTTTGTGTCTATTTTCAGCAAGTTTTCATCTTTTAACCGTGAAGCCAACAATTCTGACAGCTTTTTAGACAGACCCAGATCTCGAACTAAGTCATTGAGTTCTGCTTGGCTAAATGTTTCCGGTTCTGTTGATTTGCCTGCAAAATCTAAGTCATTTCTGTTAGTTGTGACCTCAGTGTCACATTCACTGTCAGATTCAACAGAAGCAAGTTGAGTGAAGATAGGCTTTGGAACATCATCTGAATGGGGCACAGGCCTGATTGCTGAATCTAGACTAGGGTATGTGATAAGATGACGAGTTTTACTAGTGAAACCAGCAACACGAGTCACGCAAAAGTAACAGTCTGTGACATGGTCCCGTGGCTCACGCCATATCATCGGAATACCGAATGTTATTTTGTCTTTTCCTTTAGTCCATTGACGCAAGTTTTCTTCGCAGGAATGACATACCTTATGCGGTGCCCATGGTTTGTCTTGATCTCCAAGTTTCACTTTAAAGTAGCAAAAGTAAGCTCTCTTCACAAATTCACTAATGTTCCTTCTTTGCTTTGGAGCTGTCAATGCACCACAAATGTAGCAGAATGAATCCGGGCACGTCACACATTTCCTTCTACTTGCTATGGAGGCCATGTTTCCTTTGATTGAAGTCAACACTGTTTACAGAATGATCACACCTGGAAAAGAAATAAAATAATTGTTTTAATGAAATAAAATAATAATGCACACACAAATCTATATTTGACGCATTGATGTAATTAAGAATAGTATTTGATGAATGTAAACTAATATGCTTATTAGCTCCCTTTGCTATTTTCAGAACATGTCACCTGATATGTAAATTGCCGCGTACCATCAAAACTAGACCTGATCTGCACAAACGAATGCCATTTTCAGAATCTGTGACCTCAAATCTACCAGAATCAAGTGTCAGAACTCATGCAACCGAAAGTGTGTTCCCCAGTGTTATCATTGAGGGAGTCCCATGGGACTTGAGCGAGTAGCAACGTTTTTAAATACAAACTTTATGATAGATATACTATGTCACCGTTACCGTCACCGTATAGTATAAATCACGGAAAATAAATTTGTATATCAAATTGAGTATAATTTAGAGCTCTAGACGAAGGCAGTGACTTGATTAGTTATAAGAAGTGAAATGCAGAAGAGCGTCAAGTCATGTCGTTGCCTTGAAAACTAGGCATCATATGATTCATACGGTTCGTAATATTTGAATAAACTCATAATGCCTCATAGATGCTAATTCAGGAGTTGACTATACTTTTAAATACTGAATATGAAAATTTTAGATATTAATGGTCAGAAAATATGTAATCGGAAAATTGTGACGTCATGTCGTTGCTTGGAACACTACGTAATATTCTAATGTACTCATTATGCCTCATAGATGCTATTTGAGGAGTTGGCTATACTTTTAGATAATGAATATGAAAATTTTAAATATTAACGGTCCGAAAATATGTAATCGGAAAATTGGAAATTAAAAAAATTGGCAAATTGGAAAATTAGCAGTCGTGACGTCACGCGCTCAGAGCTGGGGTTCCTTAGGACCCACAGAGCTGATGTCGTGATGTCATGTCTCTTCTGATTGGCTAGTCCTCAGTCGTGACATCATATCTCCTTTGATCTCTTCTTCTGATTTGCTGGTCCTCAGTTGTGACTTCATATCTCTTCTGATTGGCTGGTCTTCAGTCTGTTTACTGTATATGATCCTTACGTATGACTATGTACACTGCCGTTACGACTTTTGTTTATCAAATGTTCGTGCCTACTGTATTATTTACTGAGTCGAGGAACACCGCAGGAGAATGAGGTCTTGAATCGACAGCATTCCTCTACTTCCTCAGGTTATTCAACCTGGGGGGGAGGGGCGTCATGTCATGTCGAGTACGTCCTCTCGTGATGTTACTCGACACATTCTGTCTAGATTTGTTGCTTCCCATAACCATTATTATATGTATTCCAATTGTATGTTTACGTACTCGGACTATACCAAAAGAAGGAAAAGGAGAGGGGGGAGAGATTTTTTTTTTTTCTTTTTTTTCTTTTCTTTTTTTTTCTCTCCTACCTTTTGCGCCCCTCACATCGATGGCCTTAATGATATTGCGCACTATGTATGTCATTTAGGTCTGTCTATGCACACTACCATTATGTCCTATGTCTGTCAAATGTTCGTGATTGTACTGCGCTTGGTTGTGGGACTTATTGTCCTCACTGCTGTCATTTATTTCTAAGACTATCACATTGTATTCAATGTTATATTGCTATTACAGATATGACATTATTGAGGCTCTGACTCATATGCATTGTACTACTATTGATTGTGTATCCATCTGATACATTATATTAACATTTCGTACTTGTATATCCATGTACTGACTGACGCCTTGGCGTAATAAACTGATAAAATAAAATAAAATGGTCTTCAGTCGTGTCGTAAGATTTCTTCTGATTGGCTGGGTGACGGTTTCAAGCAAGCAAGCATGATGACAAACAATATTATCAGAATTTTATAAGTACATATATTATTATTATTATTAACATTATCATATTCATTACAATAATTATTACTGCTACTATTACTATTATTAATATGATTTTCATTTTATTATTATTATTATTAATATTAATAGCATTATTGTTATTATTATTAGTATTATTATTATTAGTATTATTAGTGTTTTTTTAATTATCATTATTTATTATTATTATTATCATTATTATCATTATTACTTTTTATTACTCGTTATTATTACCATTGTTATTATTACTATTATTATTTGAGATAAGGTGTCTGAGAAGTATGATGGGGGTTACTAGGCTAGATAGAGTGAGAAATGAGGAGGTGAGGAGAAGAACGGGGGTGGAAAGGGAGTTGGGAGATAGGGTTGATGTAAGAGTATTAGGATAGTTTGGACACATGGAAAGAATGAGTGAAGAAAGACTAGTAAAGGAGGTATGGAAGGCAGATGTGGAGGGAGTGAACATGAGGGGACGTCCTAGGATGAGATGGATGGATGGGGTGAAGGGGGCTTTGGAGAAGAGGGGAATGTCTGTTGTTGAGGAAGGACGGGAGAGGACAGAAGACACGGGTGAATGGAGAATGGTTGTATATGGAAGATGTTGTGATGCATGAGGTGGATTGGACGGGGGGATGAGGGGTGAGGTAGTGTGTGTGAGCAAAATTTTGACGCAGCCCGAAGGGATTTCTCCCTGTCCTCTCCTTTATATGGGGGGACGGAGAGGGGAGGGGTCGCCGATTTAATGAAGCGGCCTTGCTGTGGATGTGCTGTGTCTTGCGACACTGCCCTTGACCCAGGGCAGTGGACAAGGTGCAGGGATGACCCGTCGTCTAGGAGTTGCTAAGGTGGGAGGGAGGATGGAGGGGTGTGGAGTATATTCAGGGATGGAATGGGTGGGAATGATTTTATGCCTTTTCCTTTTTGGCTACCTCCCTAGAAAGGGGGAAAAAGCCTTGGTATATGTAAGTATGTATGTATTATCATTATTATTATCAATATTATAGCCGTTGCTGTTCTTATTACTGTTATTATCATTATCATCATATATACATATACTAACGGCTTTTTCCCTTTACAAGGGAGGCGCATGAGTGATATAAACATGATTTATATCTATGTTATAGTATGTGTACATTAACATAATTAGGCATTTCCTTTATTACAATTAACCTAATTCTTTGTGATTGTGATAATGTGATCCGTCAAAACCAATATGCTCTCCATTTTCCAGAAATTGATGATCTTGAATGAAATAGAATCACCACAGTGAGTTGTACATTAACTTAAAAGTATGCACAGCTTCCATGAAATCATATATCGTAAACTCATTTCACCTGTTCATCAGATTGACGAGGACAGCCAAATGAAAAGAAAAAAGAAGATTGTCCACAGGATCTTCAAGCGCATTAGAAATGACCGGCTGCTCCATCATCATCGTCCGGGGCTTTGGCAAAGCGCTTCAGAAAGTTTCCAAGTGGTGTCGTGAGGCATTCCAAAAAGTAAACTGCTGCGGAATTAAAGCCTCACCAGAAACTGGCGAAGACCAATTGGAACTCGTACATTTTGAAAGGTCTTGTTCCATCGACATCCCTCAGGAGAATAAGGGAGATTATAAACCGAACGAGAAACCTAAAGAGAAACAGAAATATCTCGAGGAAGAGAAGATTCTGCAAGAAGACGAAAAGGTTACAAAGGCTGATAAAGAGGAAATACTCGTAGAAGGCGTTCCAGACAATACCCAGGAGCTTTTAATACCGGTAGATGTTATTGTTCTTGATGAATACAAAGAAGAGTCTGAGTGCAATTTACCTTTATTGGTTAAGATCGATGATTACAAAGAAGAAGAGACAATGGACGTTGAAGATAACTCCAATGTTTCCGAAGAATGCGTCAAGCACCATTCTGATGCTTCTGGGGGTCGAAAGAAAGACCCATCAATACAAGAAAAAAATGTGGCTACGCTTTCTTCACCTCAAAATGACAAGGTATCGATCGAAAGTCAAACAGAAGAGGAAACTTGTCAACAAGAGTCAGAAACCAAAAATCTCACCCACAAAGAAAGAAGAACTCGAAAATACAAAGTGTACTTAGCACAAGTTAAGCAAGAAGAGTTCGGGAGTGAGTCTCTGAGCAACACTGTCTTCCAAAGAAAGTTGGTGACAGAGTTTGGGAGAGTATGTGATAGAAGAAAGCTACAGATAAATGTGGGTAAAAGTAAGGTGATGAGATGTACAAGGGGTGAAAGTGGCAGTAGACTGGAAGTGACCATTAAGGGAGAGTCACTGGAGGCAGGGGATAATTTTAGATACTTGTGTGCGAATGTGGCAGGAAAAGGTAGAGTGGAGGTAGAGGTAGAGTGTAGATTGAGAGAAGTGAATAAATGCCTTGGTGGATTAAAAAGTGTAATGAAGAATAGACATTTGGGAATGGATGCTAAGAGGAGACTGTATGAAGAAGTGTTTGTGCCAACAGCACTGTATGGGGCAGAAACATGGTACATAAGAGAAGAAGAGAGAAGGAGTTTGAATGTGTTTGAGATGAGGTGTCTGAGAAGTATGATGGGGGTTACAATACTAGAAAGAGTGAGAAATGAGGAGGTGAAAAGGAGAGCACGGGTGGAAAAGGAGTTGGGAGATAGGGTTGATGAAAGAGTATTAGGATGGTTTGGACACATGGAAAGAATGAGTGAAGAAAGACTAGTAAAAGAGGTATGGAAGGCAGATGTGGAGGGAGTGAACATGAGGGGACATCCTAGGATGAGGTGGATGGATGGGGTGAAGGGGGCATTGGGGAAGAGGGGGATGTCTGTCAAGGAAGGACGGGAGAGGACAGAAGACAGGGGTGAATGGAGAATGGTTGTATATGGATGATGTTGTGATTGCATGGGGTGGAGGGGGCAGGGGGGGTGGGGTAGTATGTGTGAGCAAAATTTGATGCAGACCGAGGGGATTTCTCCCCATCCTCTCCTTTTATCCAATGGGGGGATGGAGAGGGGGGGTCGCTGATTTGATGAAGCGGCCTTGCTGTGGATGTGCTGTCTTGCGACACTGCTTCTGACCCAGGGCAGTGGACAAGGTGCAGGGATGACCCGTCATCCAGGAGGTGCTCAGATAAGAGGGAGGGTGGAGGGGTGTGGAGTGTATTCAGGGATGGAATGGGTGGAAGTGATTTTATGCCTTTCCCTTTTTGGCTACCTCCCTTGTAAGGGGGAAAAAGCCTTGGTATATGTATGTTAAATGACACAAATTATGAATGTTGTACACAACATGCCTAGAACCATACACATCTTTAAAGTGGTTTACAAAAGCAATCAAATATCTATGTGTTTTTTCCAGTTTCTGGACCTCTGGGTACTGAAAGCAGAAATGTGCTCACACTCAAAAGAAGAAATTTTTCATAAACATTCTTGAGACAAACTGGTCCAGTATACAAAAGAAAGGCTCTGAATTCTGTGGCTTTATATCTATCAACTTCATCTAAACTTCTTGGTTTTCTGTTAAATTCACAAGGCATGTAATTTGCAAGTTCTTCCACAGATTTTCTTTATCAGGTCAGTTAGACCTAATGGAGTTTTACAAATTGTCCGAGGGTCCGAAGGCAAATTTGCATCAAATTGCAAATTGAAAATTTCAACAAGGTCTCTTAGAGAGCAGTGCTTAATCTGGTGTTTGATGGCCCAGTTCTTAACCAAGGTTTCGGTGTCTATAGATTTGTAGGGCAACAACACTTCCATTTGTGCACCATTTTCAAGGTTTCGGGTGATTTCGGCCCAGGGTTTTTCTGGGCCAAAATCACCAGAACTCTGCAGGGTAGGACATTTCGGCCAGTCCTCCAAATGTTGCTATTATTACTTACTTATTATTGAAAGAAAATATATTATTAAAAGAATTCTAAAAAATACTTATATATCATTTCAAGTAACAATATTTTTTGCACATTCTGTGTGAAAATGAAATTAAATTTATCAAACAAATTATCTAAATTAAAATTATACAACTTTCGTGTGTGGACTAAGGTAAATGGTGTTATTGTTGCACAAAAAGTTGCCTAACATTGTCATTGATAACACGGAGTCTAGGGTTAGTTTGTTAAATAAAATAATTCTGGCGTTAGTTTATCTTGATGTTAAATGTCATGGTAATGCTCTGTGTTACCATGATGTTTAATGTCAAGATAGATTTAACGCCAAGACAGTGCAAAATTTTGTTTTGAACAACCCAGCCCAAGTTCAACTTCATTAGTGAGCATGCAGGGGGGGAAGTGCATTAAATGTAGAATGTTTCGGCCAGAACTCTGCAGGGTAGGACGTTTCGGCAGTCCTCCACATGTTGCTATTATTACTTACTTATTATAGAAAGAAAATATTAAATTAAGAATTTTAAAAATAAAATTGCATACATATGATCATATCATTTCAAGTAACAACATTTTTTTGCACATACTGTGTGAAAACGAAATTAAATTTATGAAACAAATTATCTAAATTAAAATCATACAGTGCACCAAGCCAGGGCACCAAGCCTTCAAGCTTAAAAGGAAACAGGTTATTTTCGCTGGGCCGAAATCACTGGTGATTTCGGCCCAGAAAAACCTTGGGCCGAAATCACCTGATCCCATTTTCAATTTCACTTTCCTGTCTCTGATTGGTCGCTACTACTATAACTGGTCAGCAGCTCATAAAGATTGTCTACATTATTACTGCTGGTATCATCAGAGCATAGATATGCACCTACACCTCAGAATCATTTAAACTAGTACTACATTTGTCCTTTCTCTAATGTTATTAACTCTGCTTGTACTGGCAATGCTACCGGTAACATCCTCGACATTTTCTTGCAAATACTAACTTTCGCTTCTGTCTCCGACGCAAAGTCCAGGAGGAAGACACTGCAGTAATTGGTATAAATGGTAAAAGTGTAAAGGCAGTCACCACCAAATTTTGAGAAAAAATGCGCAACACTTCCCACTTACCGCAACACACGAGCAGCGACTCCTGTAATGTTTGGCGTCAAAACAAGCGCCAATAACAAAGGCTCCAATACTTTTTGGCATAGAAGGTAACGTGTTATAAATCCTTATGTTATCAATTGTAGATATGAGAGAAACCAGTTATTTGAATTGATTTTCTCCTGTTATTAACAAAAAAGTAAAACTATAGGTAAGGGTAACTGGATTATTTTTACGGTTTTTTATGATACTTAAATAGACAAGAATTAATATAATGTCATGCACATAACCAAAGACTAGTCACTTTATTATATAGGATAGTCTTTGGTTATGTGCATGGCATTATATTAATTCTTGTCTATTTAAGTATCATAAAAACCGTAAAAATAACCCAGTTACCCTTACATAACCAAAGACTATCCTATATAGTCTTTGGTTATGTGCATTGCAATATTTTAATTCTTGTCTATTTAGTAACATAAAAAACGTCAAAATAATCCAGTTACCCTTACCTATTGTTTTACTTTTTTGTTAATAATAGGAGAAAATCAATTCAAATAACTGGTTATCTCTCCTAACTACAGATAACATATGGATCTATAACACCTATGCCAAAAAATATTGGAACCTTTGTTATTGGTGCTTGTTTTGGCTCCAAACAATAGAGTTGTTGTTGTTGGTGCATCGCCGTAAGTGGGAAGTACTGCGCATTTTTTCTCAAAATTTGGTGGTGACTGCCTTTACACTTTTACCATTTATACCAATTGCTGCAATGTCTTCCTCCTGGACTTTGCGTCGGAGACAGAAGCGAGAGTTTGTATCCTATTTGCCAGAAACTGTCGAGGATGTTGCCGGTAGCATTACAGTTGACAATTATGATTTTACTGGAAGAGGCCTTCTTTGGCCTATGACTCCAGTGTAGCTGCCTGATTTCTAGTGTGATGTTGGTGCTGGCCGCGTGCAGTGTTAATTTGTGCTCTATATTTTTATATTTGTTCTTGTCCCTCCCAGAATTTGTCTAGCCTTGCCTCAAAACTTTTGACTGTGTCTGCATTCACCACCCATTCTGGCAGCTCATTCCAATTATTAATGACTGTTATTAAAGGAGTATTTTCTCAGGTCCAACCTCGCTCTTGGCTTAGATATTTTTCGACTATTTCCCCTTGTACTGGACCCCTCTCTAAATTCAAAGAGACCCTCAGTGCAGTTTCTGTCATATAAACCAGTGACAATTTTGTAGGTCTCAATTTGATCTCCCCGGGATCTCCTGTACGCCAAGGTGGGCAAGCTCAACTTCCTCAGCCTCTCTTCGAATGATAACTCCTTGAGGGATGGCAATAATTTAGTTGCTCTCTGCTGTACATTCTCCACAGCCTCCAAATCCTTCACCAGATGGGGACACCAAACCGGGTTGGCGTACTCCAAGTGCGGCCTTACAAGAGCCATGTACAGAGGCTTGAAAATGTATGGTTCTAAATGTTGAAAGGTCCTTCTGATCAGCCCTACTAACTATGATATTGGCTTTATTGATTTTTTCTGCCAGGTGTATGGAGAAGTTTAGTTTATCATCTATGATCACCCCTATGTCTTTTTCATTTCCTGTCTTACTGATGTTGCCGTACATACTATAACCCTTCTCTTCCATTGTGGTCCTCCCTAATCCTCATATACTTGCTCTTCTCTGGATGAAAACTTAGGAGCCACCTCTCTGTCCATTCTTTGAGCTCATCCAGATCCCACTGTAACCTATCACAGTCTTCTGTGCTTTGTATTGTCCTGTATATCTTAGTGTCATCTGCATATAGTAGGTAACCCCACAAAATTAAAAAAAAAAAGCTTGATATTATTGTTGCATATGAAAGACAACTTTATTTGAAACAATATGCTTTTTTAATTTTTTAAATAGCTTGAAAAATTAGGGAGATACGATTTTTTGAATTATTTTCTTAGCCCGCATTCTTGGCTCGACTTTACCATAACAAAGTGTTAGAATTAAAGGGTGGTAATTTGTAAAGATTTCGGTAAAGAAATACACATTAACTCTAAACCACTGGTCCAATTTTATTAAAATTCGGAATACTTGGGTTTTATGTATCAACTAATCACATGAGCATGTCAAAAACAAAGTGAGACATCTCCATCATACCATATTTGCCTTTTCATGGCAACCATGAAGCTGTCGCTAAACGCCGACCGAAGTCGACCGACGCCGACCAAAACCACACAATCACGGTATTTGCTCAAATGCTTAATTTATATATAAAAAATAGCACATGGTTGCATTATTTGACCTATTTTCTTTAAAATGGATAATTTCCACGTAAAATGATCGAAGAGAAGTTACGTTTTTATCCTCTGAAAAATTATCAGCCGGCAACCAACGCCGACGAAACCCAAACAATGACGTTGGTTGCCGGTTGATAATTTTGTAGAGGATAAAAACGTAACTTCTCTTCGATCATTCTACATGGAAATCACACATTTTAAAGAAAATAGGTCAAATAATGCAACCATATGCTATTTTTTATATATAAATTATGCATTTGAGCAAAAACCGTCATTGTGTGATTTTGGTCGTCAATGGTAATAGTAAACAAAATCGAACGCGAACTGGACGCATCAGATTCATGGTAGAAGTAAAAGTAGTAGAAGTCTTCTACTACTACTACTAGACTAGACTAGTAGTAGAAAGTAGTCAAGTAGTATTGTGTGTCAAGACTAGTAACTAGTCTTGACACTTCTCATGGACATGGCATGATGGTGATGTGTAAACAACAACAAACACGAACTGGACGCATCAGATTCATGGGTGATATAGCTAAATTCCGGGGACTTTAGCTCAAACACGAATAAGTCAATGATATTAAGCTTCTCAATTCCGGGAGAAAATAGGTTGAAAAACTTGTTTATATAACTTAAAATTATGTTTAGACATTCCTTACCTTAATATTTTTACTCGGAAAACTATGTTGCCAAGTTTGATAACCAAATTTCCGTTTAAGTCGCTGAAAAATTGTTTCTATTTTAAGAATTAGCCTTACAC
This sequence comes from Oratosquilla oratoria, assembly GCF_046742065.1. Classification (NCBI taxonomy): domain Eukaryota; kingdom Metazoa; phylum Arthropoda; class Malacostraca; order Stomatopoda; family Squillidae; genus Oratosquilla; species Oratosquilla oratoria. The sequence goes on from NW_027467732.1 coordinate 118,777, forward strand.
TTGCAAAACAACAAGGTAATTTGAATATCTTGCGCATGCGCAAAGCGCGGGAAGCATTCAAATTGAACTAAACAAAAGCTAGTGGGCCGCAACATTTGGCCATGAAAACAACACATGATCGACAGTGGCGCCGCGCGCGGATTCCGGGGTACCTACATATAGATACACTTTACTTCCGTTCACTGCTGCCTCTGGCAGGTCATTGATAAATATTACAAAAAGCATGGGGCCAAGAACAGATCCCTGCAGGACTCTGCTTGTTTTTTCCTTCCATCCAGAAGCCTCTCCATTTATCAACACCCTCTGTTTTCTCCCTGTTAGAAAGTTCTGAATCCATCTCAATATTTTACCTTCTACCCTGTAGCTTGATATTTTTTCTATCAGACGTTTATGTGGTACTCGGTCGAAGGCTTTCATAAAGTCCAATTACACCACATCCACAGCCAATCCTTCATCTATTGCCTCAGTCCAGTCATCCAGTACCTTTATTAACTGTAATGTAGTTGATCTTCCAGAAATGAAGCCAAACTGTTTCTCACTAAATAACTTATTCTCCTTCATATGTCTAATTACCTCCTCCCACAACAGTGACTCCATAACCTTGCATAGGACACTTGTTAGGCTGACAGGTCTGTAATGTCCTGGATCGCATTTGTTGCCTTTCTTATAGATGGCCGTGATATGGGCAATACACCAGTCCTCGGGTACCACACCGTCCTGCAGTGAGCTGTTATATATGATTCTCAGTGGTTCCAGTAAGTCCTCCATCAGTTCCTTAATTACCCTTGGGTGTATCCCATCTGGTCCAGGTGATTTGTTCCTCTTGAGTTTTTGCAGGGCATTCCTTATTTTGTCTACAGTGATTACCATACTATCCAGTATTGTTGCCTCCCTGGTTGCCGCCCTAGGTGGATCTTCATCTGACTCATGTATGAAAACCTTCGAGAATTGCTCTGAGAGTATGTCAGCTTTTTCCTTGTCACTTGATGCCTTTTGAGTTTTTTCTTCGTTTTTATACAGTTCTCCAATGTGGGCCTTTGTTCTCGTCTTCGATGTTACATACTTCCAGAACACCTTCGGATTCTCCTTCACATACCTTGCTATTTCCCTCTCTTTTGATTTCACAGCATTCCTGGTTTGTCTTCTAACTTGGTTATTGACTCTTCTGTACTCTGTGTGTCCTGGTATTTCCTGTTTAGTGTTCTGTCATTTTGCTGTTTAATTTTCTTCAATTTTTCCCACAATCTTTGTTTCCTTTTAATCTTAGCCCGTAGTTTCCTAGTCATTGATAGGTTTTCATTTTTTTTTTATACTATTCTTATTTACCGCTCTGATGTGTTTCCTGGGAACACATTCTTCGATCACTTCATGTAGTTTATTGGTGAATTTCTTCCACATTTCCTCTGTACCCAAATCCTGCAAATACTGGTTCCAGTCAATTCCAAGCCTTTCTTTCATGAGCTGATAGTCTGCTTTTTCATACATATAAATTTGTTGCTTACTGTTGTCCATCTGCTCCTGAGTGTCACAAGTGAACAGAATGCTTGCATGATCACTTTTTCCCAGCGGGCTTTCTACACTGATTTCTCCAATTATTGTTTCATCATTAGTAAATATTAGGTCTAGTGTATTTCCAGTGTTGTCCCCTCTTATTCTGGTGATATCAAGTATGTGCTGAGTAAAAAAGCAATCTCTCACTTTCTCAATAAATTGACTATTGTAATCCATATGACTAGATTCTGTTGTGTAGCTGCTCCAATTAATGTTAGGAAAGTTAAAGTCCCCTAGTAGTACTTTATATTGCACATTCATATCATTCACCTCCTGCATCAGTTGGAGCAGCCCAGCATTATTTCTTTCATTGCTGTTTGGGCTTCTGTATGTAGATATGACCATTAATTTCTCTTTTCCACATTCTATCAGTACACCACAGTACTCACAATATTTGGTTTTCAGATCGACTAGATTAAACTTTGTACCTTTCTTAACGTAGATAATAAGTCCCCTTCCTATGTTATTATGTAAGTTCTGTTCAATGAGATCGTATCCTTCCATATTATATTCTGCATTGGTCCTTTAATATCTAAAAATTTTTGGTTTGACCTCCTGCAGAGCTATGATATGAGGTGTATTTTCCAATTCACTTATTCTAGTACTTAATTCTAACCTTTTATCAAAACTAAATATGTCCACATTGCTAAACATAATATATAAATCCATCCTGTTTACACTATTTACACTTTTGCAAGGATTCCCTCCAATTCTTAGTTTGGAAGTTCCCTGGTTTTGACTACCCTTCGTTTCCATGGGGGGCCAACCACTATATGTTTGCCTTTCCCCGCAGATATCAAGTTTTTTGCCTCACTCCATAATTTTACCTCTTGTTCCCTCTCCCTCTTATTGAGATCATGTGCCAACCTCACATTCTCATATTCCTTGTTGCCATGCAATCTTTTTACATTTCTGAATATGCAGGTTTTCATTAAGTTGTCATGTTGCTTTACAAGAAGAGGCCTCGGTTTGTTACCAGATTGTTTACCCAACCTATACACTCTAAACAGCCTTTCCTGGTGTTGTTCTGCATTACATGTTACAAGTAGCTTCTTGACAAATTCCCTGTCGTGTTCAATTCTTTCTTTATCTCCATTTGCTGTAGATTCAGGCGCCCCATATATCACAAAATTATTTTCTCTCTCCCTCAAATCACTGATTTCCTGGTAGAAGGTTTCACCTAATCCTCGACTTATGCCTCCAGTGTTTCTGCTTTCCTTTGAAGTATCCACCACACTATCCTCCTTTACCATATCACATGATTCAATTTTTCCCTCTAAATTTATCACTTTATTCTCTAGGATCCCTAATCTGTCATCCAAAACTTTTCTATCTTCAGTGCTTTTGCCAGTTATTTCCCTGATTTCTATAGCCTTTACTTCTAAGTTTCCCACTTTGTTATCCACTTCCTTCTTTCTTTCTTGGTCAACTGTTATTTCTTCTCTGATTTCCTTCACCATAAATTCTAGTTTATCTTGCCTCTTTCCCATTTCACTCTGTTGTTTCTCTATTTTGCTCATTCTCCTATGTAATTTGGAACACCCCCTCTTACAATGTTTACAACTCCATAGCAGTTGTTCCCCAACCTCCTTCTCCACCATAAATTTGTAAATTTCTTCTGGTATATTTTCACATCTGATATGAAACCATGCCTCACAGATCTCGCATGCTATGGCTTTATCATTATCCTTTACCAATGTTCCACATTTTCCACATTTTTCGTCTTTTTGATCCTCATTTGCACTTGCCCGAGTTTTATTTTTGTTGTGCGTCATAATTGTTCTAGTTCCAGTTTCGTTGTTGTCTTTGGTCGTTCCACCAGCCCCCTTAATCTTGTCTTATTTATGCTTTAATCACCTTCTGATCCTTATTTATTTCACTTTCTGGGTATCCACTGCACTTACATAAATTATATTTACCACAAATATTTCCTTTTAAACTTGTTAGTTTACCATTCATTTAAGTTTTTACAATGATGCTTCTTTGATGACCTTTCATTTATGATATTCCGAAAATCTAAAGAACCAATAAACTCACCATTAACAGGTTATTTGTGAGCAGATAACTTCTATCACAATTTTTTCTAAACAACATTCATTTATTGTTGCTCCTCCGCTACCATACTTTATCTGACGAGTTTTACTTTTAATTATATATTTACCTCTTGCCAGTACAAGCAGAGTTAATTCAACATCAGAGAAAGGACAAATGTAGTACCAGTTTAAATGATTGTGAGGTACAAGTAGGTGCATATCTATGCTCTGATGATACCAGCAGTAATAATGTGGACAATCCTTATGAGCTGCTGACCAGTTATAGTAGTAGAGACCAATCAGAGACAGAGGAAAGTGAAATTGAAAATGGGATCAGGTGATTTCGGCCCAAGGTGATTTCGGTCCGGTGATTTCGGCCCAGCGAAAATAACCTTTTAAGCTTGAAGGCTTGGTGCCCTGGCTTGGTGCACTGTATGATTTTAATTTAGATAATTTGTTTCATAAATTTAATTTCGTTTTCACACAGTATGTGCAAAAAATGTTGTTACTTGAAATGATATATATAAGCAATTTTTAAAATTCTTTTAATTATATATTTTCTTTCAATAATAAGTAAATAATAATAGCAACATTTGGAGGACCAGCCGAAACGTCCTACCCTGCAGAGTTCTGGCCGAAACTTCTGTGGCCGAAACATTCTACATTCGATGCACTTCCCCCCTCCATGCTCACTAATGATGTTGAACTTCTGGGCTGGGTTGTTCAAAACAAATTTTTGCACTATCTTGGCTTTAAATCTATCTTGACATTAAACATCATGGTAACACAGAGCATTACCATGACATTTAACATCAAGATAAACTAACGCCAGAATTATTTTTTTTAACAAACTAACCCTAGACTCCGTGTTATCAATGACAATGTTAGGCAACTTTTTGTGCAACAATAACACCATTTACCTTAGTCCACACACGAAAGTTGTATAATTTTAATTTAGATAATTTGTTTAATAAATTTCATTTCATTTTCACACAGTATGTGCAAAAAATATTGTTACTTGAAATGATATATAAGTAATTTTTTAGAATTCTTTTAATAATATATTTTCTTTCAATAATAAGTAAATAATAATAGCAACATTTGGAGGACTGGCCGAAATGTCCTACCCTGCAGAGTTCTGGTGATTTTGGCCCAGAAAAACCCTGGGCCGAAATCACCCGAAACCTTGAAAATGGTGCACAAATGGAAGTGTTGTTGCCCTACAAATCTGTAGACACCGAAACCTTGGTTAAGAACTGGGCCATCAAACACCAGATTAAGCACTGCGCTCTAAGAGACCTTGTTGAAATTTTCAATTTGCAATTTGATGCAAATTTGCCTTCAGACCCTCGGACAATTTGTAAAACTCCATTAGGTCTAACTGACCTGATAAAGAAAATCTGTGGAAGAACTTGCAAATTACATGCCTTGTGAACTTAACAGAAAACCAAGAAGTTTAGATGAAGTTGATAGATATAAAGCCACAGAATTCAGAGCCTTTCTTTTGTATACTGTACCAGTTTGTCTCCAGAAAGACATTAATGAGAATGTTTATAAAAAAAATTCTTCTTATGAGTGTGAGCACATTTCTGCTTTCAGTACCCAGAGGTCCAGAAACTGGAAAAAGCACATAGATATTTGATTGCTTTTGTAAACCACTTTAAAGAAGTGTATGGTTCCAGGCATGTTGTGTACAACATTCATAATTTGTGTCATTTAACATACATACATATACCAAGGCTTTTTCCCCCTTACAAGGGAGGTAGCGAAAAAGGGAAAGGCATAAAATCATTTCCACCCATTCCATCCCTGAATACACTCCACACCCCTCCACCCTCCCTCTTATCTGAGCACCTCCTGGATGACGGGTCATCCCTGCACCTTGTCCACTGCCCTGGGTCAGAAGCAGTGTCGCAAGACAGCACATCCACAGCAAGGCCGCTTCATCAAATCAGCGACCCCCCCCTCTCCGTCCCCCCATTGCATAAAAGGAGAGGATGGGGAGAAATCCCCTCGGTCTGCGTCAAATTTTGCTCACACATACTACCACACCCCCCACCCTCTTGCCCACTCCACCCCACGCAATCACAACATCATCCATATACAACCATTCTCCATTCGCCCTTGTCTTCTGTCCTCTCCCGTCCTTCCTCAACAGACATTCCCCTCTTCCCCAAAGCCCCCTTCACCCCATCCATCCACCTCATCCTGGGACGTCCCCTCATGTTCACTCCCTCCACATCTGCCTTCCATACCTCTTTTACTAGTCTTTCTTCACTCATTCTTTCCATGTGTCCAAACCATCCTAATATTCTTTCATCAACCCAATCTCCCAGCTCCTTTTCCACCCCTGTTCTCCTCCTCACCTCCTCATTTCTCACTCTATCTAGCCTAGTAACCCCCATCAAACTTCTCAGACACCTCATCTCAAACATGTTTAAACTCCTCTCTTCTTCTCTTATGTTCCATGTTTCTGCCCCATACAGTGCTGTTGGCACAATCACTCCTTCATACAGTCTCCTCTTAGCATCCATTCCCAAATGTCTATACCTCATTACACTCTTTAATCCACCAAGGCATTTACTCGCTTCTCTCAATCTACACTCTACCTCCACTTTCACTCCACCTTTTCCTGCCACATTTGCACCCAAGTATCTAAAACTATTCACTTTCTCCAGTCTCTCTCCCTTAATGCTCACTTCCAGTCTACTGCCACTTTCACCCCTTGTACATCTCATCACCTTACTTTTACCCACATTTATCTTTAGCTTTCTTCTATCACATACTCTCCCAAACTCTGTCACCAACTTTCTCAATCCCTCCTCCGATCCTGCCACAAGTGCAGTGTCATCCACAAACAACAGCTTGCTCACCACCCACTTTTCTCCATTTTCTTTAACCATCTCCAATCCTTTGCCCACTACCCTTGCATTTACCTCTCGCACCACCCCATCCATGTATAAGTTGAACATCCAGGGCAACATAATGCATCCTTGACGAAGTCCCACCTTTACCTCGAACCACTCACTCTCTCCATTTCCAATCCTGACACAAGCTCTACTACTCTCATAAAAACTCTTGACAGCTCCCAGAAGCTTTGCTCCTATCCCATATATCTGCATAACCTCCCACAGTGCCTTTCTGTCTACCCTATCATAAGCCTTTTCCAGATCCATAAAAGCCCAAAAAACATCCTTCCCTTTTCCTATAGCTTTCTCACATATCTGTCTTACCACAAAGATCTGATCTACACAACCTTTACCTGTCCTAAAACCACACTGTTCCTCACCAATTACTCCTTCTGTTCCTCTCCTAATCCTCTCAATCAAGATCCTCCCATAAGCCTTCCCTACTACACTTAACCCATTTAAGCTGAAAAAAAAATGAAAGTAAGAATTTGATGTTGCCGCTTTGATATATGCATAATGTGAACCTAAACTGCAAACATATGATGAAAATTACTCCATATGTACAATGGTTCTCATTTTATTTATGAAAATGTGTTGTTGCGCAAACGCAACGAGTGGCATTTCGACCGCAATACATATTGCTTAAGAAGAATTTTAAAAATGATGTATAAAATTCACTTTTGATACATAATTAGAATTTCCTGACTAAAAAGGAAACCTTGAATTTCTTTTTATTATAAACTAAAGGAAACCAAAGAATACAGCCCTTAGAGATAATACAGCTCTCAGAGTGGAGAAATGAGGTGCATGTGATAATAAAAATGAAAAACCTTGATAAAGAAATAGTACAACCTATCTTAGATATATTTTCACAGGATTCTCCTGGCCTACATGGTATGGTACTGCACTGAACACTTTTGATGCAGGTATACTTTACATTTCTGGCATATGAATACAGTCTGACTGTTACACAACCTGCAACGACAGCGTTTTGGAGGATCCGATTTCACGATGTGATGCCCAACATTATCATAGTGCATTTGTGCCGATACACCTGCAACACTGAGAACTGATTGTGATCTTCCTGGATTATTTAGCTTTTTGCCGTGATTCTGTAGCCATTCAGTAGCAGCAGCACGTATGAATGACAACATATCCTCTTTGTAACCTCCTTCTCTTGCAAAAATCCAGGCATTGTTTACACATACTGTAAACAAGTATGTGACAATTGGAAAGTACCACTTTTTCCCACGAATTGAAGGCCTGTACTGAGCAATATTTTGATCTACCCTATCAACACCACCCATTTTCCAATTATATTGATGGATGGCATTTGGCATCAAAACATTCATACGTTTCTTCTGAGAAGCAACATAGCGTTCAGCCTTCACTACTCCATACTCAGATGATGCAATTGTTACAATGCCATTATCTTGCCAGCGTTCTGCAATTATCCCTGATTCAGCATCACAAAAATGTTCTTCAGTTCCCCTAGGTAATTTCATAAACTTTGCAGGATTTGTAAATGGGCATTTTTCGATTCGGTTTTTTCTTAGTGTGCCAGTAGCATCATGACCCATGCTCTTGATTTTTTCTACAAGTTTGAGGGATGTAAAGAAGTTATCAAAGTAAAGGGATAACTTCTTTGTTGGATAACGTTTTTCTATCACATCCAAAACATCAAGTACAACTTTTCCACCAAGTCCATAAGATGCATTAGCCTTACCCTTTGCACCATCTTTGCCTTGGTAAACAGATATATCGAAAACATAGTCATTTGGATCAGCTGCAACCCATGCTTTATAACCCCATCGTACAGGTTTTCCCCTGATGAACTGTTTTGTGGGATACCGACCAAAATAAGGTATCATTGACTCATCAATGGATATATTTATTGGCCCAAATACTTCCCCGTACTTGAGAAAGTTGCCATTCAGGATTTCCATGAGGGGAGAAACTTTGCCATACTTGTCATTTTTGGGAAGCTTTGTGTTGTCTGCAGCATGAAAATATTTCATGATCTCATCAAAGCGATCGTGGCGCATGGAGTCAGCAATAAGCTCATTATACACGTCTGGTTGTCTCTGCCAATACAGTCTGCGACGTGGAACGCAACAGTAGCCTGACACTAACAAAATTCCTATGAAGGTTTTCATTTCATCACTTGTCAGTGTAAACGAATGTTTACCATTCTGTACTGCATAGTTTACAGTTTGTTTCACGAGGTGATCAATAGCTAATACATCCAAGAAAAGCTCAAGGGTCTCACTAGGCTTACGTGGAATATCAGCAATTGATGGTTTATATGGGTAACATGGAACATTTGTCTTTTCTGGGAGATCCTGTGCTTTCCATTTTCTGAGTTTTATGATTTTCTTTTTCTGGGATGCTTGTCTTTCAGCATTTTCATCTACATCATCTTGCGACACTGTGGAATCTAACACTGCAAAAGCAGTTAGCTGTGTTCCGGGAAGATTAGAGATATCCACGCTTTCTTCTTCGCCAGAATCTTCATCCGTCACATCACCATCATTTGCAGGCATGATGTAAACGTCATGTGTTTCAGTTTGTTTTACCATTCCACTGGATTCATCTTCATCACTAATTTCACTCTCGTCAGACATAGTAGGTCTCTCTAGCTCGTCTAAGATCTCGTTCAAATTCATTTTTCTGAAAAAAATAATGATAATGGAATTTATATATTGTAAAATGTTTGTAGACGATATGTATGCTTTCAACAAACAAGTTAGGCTACACATTCACTGCAATTATATGCGCAAAAAAAAAATGCGTTACAAAATAACTACTTCAATGAAGAGGCCAATGCCGATGGTTGCGTTAGCGCAACTTTTTCTTTACAAAGTTTTTACACAACTGCCATCAGCATACTATCAAAGAAAATATGGTTCAAAAGTGTTCTGTCATGAAAAGAAACATAGAAGACTCTTATGAAATAGATATGAACAAATCCCCGATGATAGTTTTCCTTACTCACCTCCTTTTTGATGAAGACATTGTATTTCAGAAAATGGAGCTTCTTTCACTTGCTTTTCCCCTCAAATGATGAGACGTGTGACATCATATGAACCTTCCACTGGGAGTTCTGGGTGTCTACTGGTATCGGAAGCAGCTACAGGATACAACATGCCGTTCTATCGGTTGTGGCTCGACATCATGTTGTAGCTTGTTTCACATTGCGTTGACGCAACGAGCGGTGTAAATGGGTTAACAAGCTAATCCCTCTGAAACTACTACATTCACACTTGTCCCCTTTTCCCTTGTAAAGAGGAACTATACAGGCACTCCTCCAGTCCTCCGGCACTCTACCCTCTCTCCAGCAAACATTAAATAACCTCACCAACCAGTCCACCATCACTGTACCTCCCTTTTTCAGACATTCTGCATGGCATCCATCCAGACCAGGTGCCTTACCTGCTTTCATCATCTTAACAACTGCCTTCACCTCATCCTTCCTTATTTCTTCTCCATGCTCCTCACTCATCACGGTCATTTTCTTCACATTTCCCACTGCAGCTATCTTTCCTTCACCTATCCTCCTTCACATTTAGCAACTCCCTAAAATATTCTACCCATCTTCCCCTTACTGCCTTCTCTTCCATTATCATCTCTCCATCTGCACCTTTTACCTTTTCTTCTCTACTTGATTCGCCTCCTCTTCCTCTCTTAATTTCTTTCCAAAACATCTTTTTATTACTTTCAAAATTTTGTCATACTCTTACCCCATTTCACATCTGCTCTCCTCCTTGCAACCTTTACCTTTTGCTTTACTTCTCTTTTCTTTTCTTTGTACCTCTCATATGACTCCCTCGTCCTATTTTGTAACCAATCTGTGAAAGCTCGCTTCTTCTCTTCTACAACCTTCTTCATTTCCTCATCCCACCATTCACCACCCTTTCTTCTATTTCCCCCTGTCCTTCTTGTTCCACACACCATCCTTGAACCATCCCCATTTCTCCTCCACACCCAGCTCTACTCTATCCTTTACTCCCTCCCACTCCTCCTTCAGCTTCTTTTTGTACTCCTTCTCCTTTTCCTTTTCATTCAAAGAGTTCACTCCAAAAACCTCCCTACCTTTTGTCCCTTTCCTCTTTCTCCATCTATCCAGATGATGTAAAGAGACATGGATCAATTGATAAATTCAGTGCCTTTCCTTTTGAGAATTATCTTGGATACCTAAAAAAATTGCTTAGAAAACCTAACTGTTTTCTCATGCAAATAGTTAATAGAATTTATGAATTGAAGGCATATGAACCTGAAGAGAAGAATTCTAAATATCCAGTTGCAAAAGTGGTCCACAGTAATTGGCCAGTACTAAGTGATTTTCCTTGTGTACAGTTTAAAGTTTTATACCTTAAGAACTTTTGTATCAAAGTGAACCCAGCTAACTGTGGCATAATTATAAATAGTAAGGTTGGGAAAGTAGTGAATATATTGAAATATGAAGGAGACCCAGACATTTATTTGTCATATATCCACAAAGTTTATGAAGATTTGTACACATATCCTGTGCAGTCAAGTTCTCTTGGTATATTTGCTGTTAGTAATGAAAGTAAGAGCCTAAGAACATGCTCATATAAAGATATTGAATGTAAATGTATTCTTTTCCCCCTTCAGTCTCGTTTGCCAAAGTTTGCATCTTTTCCCTTACTTCACCCAGTCCACCAACAATGAGCTGTGGCTTCTGTTGAAAAATGGTTGTCTGATGTAAAATGTTACCATATTTTATTTAATTTGATAGTAGACATATTGAGATTATTATATAGGCTAGTGTACTACAGCCATGTACTGGTACCACAGTTTTAACCTAGCTCAATGGATAGAGTAACCCTGGCTTTATGTACTGAAGGGGAATTCCTGCCCTGACTTATCCGGCATTGCTAAATTAGACTGTACCTCATTACTCATCAGGTGCCAAGGAGGGCGATCAAATCTTCTTAGAGGAGTCATAGTTCAGTGTAGAGTGAGGACTACCAATACAATATACTGAGGATTGTGTTGCACAGTTACTGTACAGTACAGTACATGTTGGACCTTCATGTATCTTTTATATGCCAATTGTATTTAAAAGCAGGAAGATATGGCAAAATTTGGAGTTATTGTCTTTGAGGAAGGAAATGAAATTGCTGTGGTTCCTTATACCTGGCTGCTGGATGGGAAATGTTATTGGCCACGATACTGTGACACTTCAAAGCTCAACAGAGCTATCAAGGAGAGTCACCCCAGAAGGAAGCTAGATACAGTATCATGTAAGAGTACTCGGTAAATGTGGTAAGTAACTTTAATTTCTAAATATCCTATATATGAATAAGTTTGAATAGTTCAGTTGGCAAAATAGCAAATTGAATGATTCATAGATTATTTTTTAAATTGGTTGCTTTGAATGTGTGACTTATAGGCACTGTTGTATTTGTTTTTATTGTGAGGCTGGTTTGATGGGCTGGAAGCAGTAAGCTAGAAATAGGAGTATGTGGAGAGGCAAATATGATAGCCAAATAAACAATGACATCAGAGGTCTTCTGGACAACATAATAATATGGAAACTGACAATATTTTCCCACATACTTTAGTAGTATTGCTGCTACCATCAAATTTAGGTGAAACTATATTGTATCAGTACATTACTGTATAATTTGTATAGATACATCTAGACTATATAATAGTCATGAAAAAGTGATCTAAAGATCAGTGAATTTCCTTTGTTGTTAAGAAGGAATTGCCTATACACGACACACAAACATGGTCACCTGGCTGGTTTCAACATATTCCAGTTCCAAGAAGAGTACTGTGACACAGACTATACACTCTAGTTTCTAGCTGTAGCAGAAGTGATTACTTATTTTAGATCAGAATTCATAAGACCAGAAGATATGTTGGATTTTAGTTGATGGCTGAAAACTGAGTACTACTGTATTTACCATCTTAATGTGTATGAATGTATGCTGTAGAACTGTTCTGATACTAATGAACAAATTAGGTGGTATGTTTATAGTACAGTATATCTGACATATGTTATTATTAGTAAAGTTAACAGATATTTTAGCTTACACAGTGTGTTATTTTTCACAAAAATATCTCGTTACTAAAACTTTCCTTTTTGCATTTCAGCTGAGTATGGTCAAGCTCGAGCAATGGCAAAGAATGGAGAATATTCCTGAGATATTCAAAGTGAAGCAGAACTTGGAAGAGGAAACAGAAGGTATAACTTTCATGTAGTCTTTCTTTCCAGTATTTACTTGCACCATTTTTATGTAACTGCACCACAAAAAGTTTTTGGAGCTTAACTGCTGAGCAAAAAAGGAATGGTTGTAAACCAATTTTAAGCTTAACACCTGTAGGTATAGTCATGTTCTGTAGTTATATTGCAATGTCTACCTTGGTCTGTTATAGCACTATCAAAGCATTCAATACTTCTGTGGTAGAGGGGCAGTATAACTAATGTTTTTTACTTAATATTTGTTTCCTTTGAAAATTGCACATACACTGTACTTTCACAATTGTTCAATGGCTTAAATACTATATTTTGTTCAACAATGTGATATTCATTTGATATTTTCATATTTGAGAATGTGAAATGAGAATACTTTATACTACGACTGTCCCTCCGTTATGCTGTCCCCCAACCCTTGTTGCTATACTGTACCATTTCTCTGAGTATTTTCTTTTTCTATGGTGGGGGAATTCCCTGTGGTGGGGGAAAAGAATACTGCCAACAAATATTCCCACTTGGACCGTAAGAGGCGAGAAAAAAAGGGACGGGGATTGGGACTAGGCATCCCTCTCCTTGTAGCCCTACAGGGCACATTCCTAGAAAAAAAGGCAGAGTCATAAGAGGGGCTGGAGGGCCTCGGTCCAGCACCCTAAGGTTTGGGTCTTTTAATGTGCGTGGATGTGGTACAGATGAGAGTAAAAGGGAAGAGATGGGTAGTATGTTTGTGAGAAGAAAGATGGATGTGTTGGCTTTGAGTGAAACTAAGCTGAAAGGGAAGGGCGATTGTAAGTTTGGTAGTGTAAGTGGACGAGGGAGGGAAGGGGTGGCTATACTAGTAAGTGAAGAGATAGGTAAACGTGTAGTAGAGTGGAAGGAGGTTTCCTCAAGGATAATGTGGATGAAGGTGAAACTGGGAAAGGAGATGAGGGTTTTTGTAAGTGCATATGGGCCTAGCAGTGAGAAGAATGTAGAAGAAAGGGAGGCCTTTTGGATAGATTTAAATGAGTGCATAGAGGGTTTAGGGAGAAGTGTAAATGTAATAGTACTGGGAGACCTTAATGCTAGAGTAGGAAAGGAGCCAATTGATGGAGTGGTTGGGAAATGTGGAGTTCCAGGAAAGAATCGTAGTGGAGAGTTGATGGTGGAAATGTGTCTAGAAAGAGAGTTGATGATAGCAAATACAGTGTTTCGGAAGAAAGTCAAGCATAAGTACACATGGGAGAGGGTGGTGGAGGGAAAGGTGGTAGATAGAGCTTTAATGGACTATGTAGTGGTAAATAGGATTATTATAGGAAGAGTTAAGGATGTACATGTGCTAAGGGGAGAGGGTGGGGGAATATCAGGTCATTTTCTGGTGGAAGGTAAGTTGAGAGTGGAGGACAGATGGAGGAAGAGGAAAGGGACAAAAGGTAGGGAGGTGCTTAGAGTGAACTCTCTAAACGAAGAGGAAGAGGAGAAGGAATACAAGAGGAAGCTGAAGGAGTGGGAGGGAGTGAAGGATAGAGTAGAGGTAGGTGTGGAGGAGGAATGGGGATGGTTCAAGGAGGGAGTCACAAAGTGTGCAAGGATGGTGTGTGGAACAAGAAGGTCAGGAGGAAATAGAAGGAAGGGTAGTGAATTGTGGGATGAGGAAATGAAGAAGGTTGTAGAAGAGAAGAAGCGAGCTTTCACAGATTGGTTACAAAGTAAGATGAGGGAGTCATATGAGACTTACAGGGAAAAGAAAAGAGAAGTAAAGAAAAAGGTAAAGGAGGCAAAGAGGAGAGCAGATGTAAAATGGGGTAAGAGTATGACAGAAAATTTTGAAAGTAATAAAAAGATGTTTTGGAAAGAAATTAAGAGAGGAAGAGGAGGCTAATCAAGTAGAGAAGAAAAGGTAAAAAGTGCAGATGGAGAGATGATAATGGAGGAGAAGGCAGTAAGGGGAAGATGGGCAGAATATTTTAGGGAGTTGCTTAATGTGAAGGAGGATAGGGAAGGAAAGATAGCTGCAGTGGGAAATGCTAAGAAAATGAGAGTGATGAGTGAGGAAAATGGAGGAGAAATAAGAAAGGATGAGGTGAAGGCAGCAGTTAAGATGATGAAAGCAGGTAAGGCACCTGGTCTGGATGGATGCCATGAAGAATGTCTTAAAAAAGGAGGTATAGTGATGGTGGACTGGTTGGTGTGGCTATTTAATGTTTGCTGGAGAGAAGGTAGAGTGTCAGAGGACTGGAGGAGTGCATGTATAGTTCCACTTTACAAGGGAAAGGGGGACAAGTGTGAATGTAGTAGTTTCAGAGGGATTAGCTTGTTAAGTGTAGTTGGGAAGGCTTATGGGAGGATCTTGATTGAGAGGATTAGGAGAGGAACATAGGGAGTAATTGGTGAGGAACAGTGTGGGTTTAAGATAGGTAGAGGTTGTGTAGATCAGATCTTTGTGGTAAGACAGATATGTGAGAAAGCTATAGGAAAGGGGAAGGATGTTTTCTAGGCCTTTATGGATCTGGAAAAGGCTTACGACAGGGTAGACAGAAAGGCACTGTGGGAGGTTATGCGGATATACGGGATAGGAGGAAAGCTTTTGGGAGCTGTCAAGAGTTTTTATGAGAGTATTAGAGCTTGTGTCAGGATTAGAAATAGAAAGAATGAGTGGTTTGAGGTAAAGGTGGGACTTCGTCAGGGATGCGTTATGTCACCCTGGCTGTTCAACTTATACATGGATGGGGTGGTGCGAGAGGTGATTGCAAGGGTAGTGGGTCAGGGATTGGAGATGGTTAAAGAAAATGGAGAAAAGTGGGAGGTGAGCCACCTGCTGTTTGCAGACGACACTGGGCTTGTGGCAGGATTGGAGGAGGGATTGAGGAAGTTGGTGACAGAGTTTGGGAGAGTGTGTGATAGAAGAAAGCTGAAGATATATGTGGGTAAAAGTAAGGTGATGAGATGTACAAGGGGTGAAAGTGGCAGTAATCTGGAAGTGAGCATTAAGGGGACTGGCTGGTTAAGAATTGATGAAAATTGGGGAAAAAATGAAAAACTGGGGGAAAATTTCTACATCTGCGTATGGCAATCGACAGTCTGTATGTGGAGTATTTAATCAAAATTCGCCTTATTTTCGCAGTTATGGCAAATAAACCCCCTCCTCCCCCCAACTCGACCCCATCTCGGCCCTATGATACATATTGGTCACTACAATATATATGTTATTGCAATAAATAACAATAATTTGTAATGATTGAGTGCTATTCCTAGTGACTTCTGGCAACTCTGTCTCTGTACCAGAGGTTATATATAGACCCCAGAATGGGTAGATGCCTTAGAAAGCGATAAACAGTAGACAAAAATTGAGTGATACGCTCCACTGCAAGCCACCATCAATCCTTTTGTCATTTGACAAGCTGTTATACTATTTTTGAGATGCCATATCCTCGCAAGCAAACCAAACACCTTCAGGAAGCTAGGAAAAGGCAAGAATTACAAAGTAAGCAAGCTATGACACCCTAATGTAATAACCTGCCTAAAATGCAGGTGGGGACCAGGAGCCAGAAGACAGAGGATTATATGACTGGACATCAACATATATGACTGAATATGAATAAATCTTATTCTAGATATCATCAACATTCAAGCCTAAAAAGCTAAATAAGGAAATGCCATGATATCCCTTATTTATATTAGTATGTAGGGGTTCAAAGTTGGTGAAAACTTTGACGGCCCGTATCTCAAAACCTAGGTTTTATACCTTCAAACTTCTACTCCTCCATAACTTCTTAATCAATTTCAATGAAAATTCACACATAATATGTCTAAATCTGCCTGGTTGATGAAATAGAACGTTTTTTTAATATCTGAAAGGGTTAATTTTTGCCCAAAAAAAATTTCCCTATTTGAAGGGGGACGGGGTGGGAGAAGATATAAAAATTAAAATTCCACAAACTAATTACTTTAACTAAAATTTCTCTCTATTGGTTTGAAGGTCTGGATAAGGTCCTTCCACCATATTAATTTCCTTCATGTAGAGCAATTATTATAGGAGGAGTAGTCATTTCAAAATTATCAATTTTTTTGAAAGGGAGATGGGGGGGCAAAACATGAAAGGGTTGCAGATTAGTTTTTTGGGTTAGGAAAGATGTATATGGTGTCCTTAACTCCTGGCATAAATTTCTGTGCAATAACCCAATTAATTAAGATTTTCATCTTTTGATCAGCCGGTCCCCTTAAGGGAGAGCAACTGGAGGAAGTGGATAGTTTTAGATATTTGGGTGCAAATGTGGCAGGAAAGGGTGGAGTGAAGGTGGAGGTAGAATGTAGATTAAGAGAAGCGAGTAAATGCCTTGGTGGTTCAAAAAGTGTAATGAGGAATAGGAATCTGGGAATGGATGCTAAGAGGAGACTGTATTTACCTAGTTGTATTTTGCGGGAAGGGGAGCTATGCTAGTATTGTCCCACCATTGTATCTCTCAGTGTCTAGTTTGCTTTTAAAGTTGTGAATGGTTTTTGCGCTTACTATTTCATTATCCAGTTTGTTCCAAGTGTCTAAAACTCTATGTGTCGCCGCATACTCTAATCTAGGCCTTATCAATGTAACCAATATTTTTTTTATCATGTCTTCCTCCAGATAAGCAAAAGCCACTTTTATTGATCTTAGCAAGTTGTAAGTCTCCCCGACAATTTTGTTAATCTGTGTATCATAGGACAAGTCGTTTGTGATAATAACTCCCAAGTCTTTTTCGGATCCTACTTTCTTTACTTCCTTGGTTCCAATTGTATATTTTCTTGATATTCTGTTTTTGCTTTTTCCAAACTCCATTATGCTACACTTCTTAGTATTAAAATCCACTTCCCATTTCTGACTCCAGTTCCATACCCTATTCAGATCTTCTTGCAGTGCTTCACAGTCCTTATCAGTTTCTACTTTCCTTAACAGTTTGGCATCATCAGCAAAGAAGCTCATGTAACAGTTCACGCCCTCGTCCATATCATTCATATAGATAGCAAATATTATTGGAGCCAGTACAGATCCTTGCGGTACTCCACTGATCACCTCTTTCCAATTTGAATATTTTTCTCTAAGTACTATTCTCATCTTTCTTCCAGTCAGGAAGTCCTCCATCCATTTTAGTTGGTTCCCTCGTATTCCTCCTATGTGTTCCAGTTTTTTTAGTAGTTTTCTGTGTGGCACTTTGTCAAATGCTTTTTGCAAGTCTAGGAATGCACAATCAGCCCATCCGTTTCTTTCTTGCACTATGTCGATTAGTCTTGAGTAGAAGCATATCAAGTTTGTGGTGCATGATCTACCTTGTCTGAACCTGAATTGTCTTGGGTTTAATATGTTGTTATCTTCCAGGTGTTTTACCCATCTATTCTTGATGATTTTCTCACAAATTTTGGCTATAGTGCTTGTTAGTGATACTGGTCTATAGTTGGTGGGTTCTTCCTTGTTTCCTCCTTTATATATTGGTACAATGTTAGCATTTTTCCAGTCATTAGGTATCTTTCCTTCCTTGAGTGAGCTATTTATTATGATGTGTATTTTGTCCGTTAGCTCTTCTTTGCATTCTATTAGAATCCAATTTGGAATTCCATCCGGGCCATGTGATTTTCTGACGTCCAATTTTGATAGATGTTCTGATATTTCTTTTTGTGATGTTGTAAATTCACTCATGTGGGGAGAATGTTTGTTATTATCTACGTCCCAATTTTGTATTTTCTCTCTGGTGAAGACAGATTTAAAGTGGTTGTTCATAATTTCGGCTGTTGATTGTGCTGCACCCATGATGGTAGTTAATATAGGAGGTACTGTGGGGTAAAAGAAATACACCATGTGCACCGCTTCTGTGTATTCTCGGTTTCAATTTTACAACAACAATAGGAATTATATAAACAACCGCTAGAGGGCAGTTGTGTCAACAAAAGAGAAATGCCATGCGCAGTACAATACATAATAAACAAAATAATATTTGTATTCAAACCTCATTTTATGGATTCCAATTGTACAAAAAAATATAGTAATATGAATTCTCATATTACCCAAATTTACAGAATACTATACAAAAATATATAGAAAAATTATATCCTGAAGTTTAAGTCTCAACACTCCCCCTTAAACTTAAGTTACCGTATTTTTCGGACCATAAGGCGCTTCGTACCATAAGGCGCACCCGTAATTTGCTATTCCCCGTCCTTACATAAGGCGCACCTGACCATAAGGCGCACCTGGTTAGGTAGGTCAAACACCACCAGAGGCGCCACCGTCGATGACGAGCACAATAGCGCGTCATTTTATGCGCACGCCATGCAAACGGCCAAATTTACATACCGCGGGAAATTTCATTCATGCAAATGTTATGCGAGTGTATTTACTACGATCGTAGTAAATTTCAAACAATTACATCATCAGTTACATGTCGGTACATAAAAACATAAGATAAACATGGCGGCTTGCATTCAGCAGTAAATCGAAAATTGGTTTATGTTTCAGTGTAAAAAATGAGCTAAATAAATTCAGTGTATTGGCAACTGACCAAAATGAACGAAAACTACTAGTCTCGTGGATTATTCTAATACCAAAATAAAGGCAGCGTGTTACGGAAGAGCTGAGAAATCGGTGGTACTAATTATTATTATTATTTTTTTTTTCTATCGGGTCGGATTATCGGATAACAACAACATCAACGTCCATCCCGCCATCTTATCTATGATCACTGGTGGTATGAATCAAACTGCACTCTATTAAGTTTCTTACTATTATGTTATTAGTGTAATAGACTTATAGTTGAATTATTTGAACTATTTTCTTTAAAATGTGTGATTTTCATGTAATATGATCAAAGAGAAGTTACGTTTTTATCCTCCGTAATATTACGGACCACAGCTACGATTCGTCCTGCCCGCTATCTATGATCATTGGTGGTATGGATCAAGCTACACTATTAAGTTTGTTACTGTTGTGTTACTAGTGTAATAGATTGCATATAGTTGAATTATTCAAACTATTTTCTTTAAATTGTGTGATTTTCATGTAATTTGACGGTATTCGTAGCTGTGGTGGGTAATTTTACATAGGATAAAAACGTAATTCTTTGATTAAATTACATGGAAATCACACATTCTAAAGAAAATAGGTCAAATAATGCAACCATATGCTAAATTCTTATATAAAATTGTGCCTGTCAGTAAAAACCGTCACTGTTTATGTTTTATCGGCGATTAGTCAGACCGCACGTTTCGGCCCGATTTTCCCTTCAAAATGCAATATCTAGAGAACTAGGACAGCTAGATGGATAATTCAAATTGCATTGTACTCATAGCGACTTCCTGCATCCCATGAGAACTACTTCAGCTCAAATATCAGGAATTCCATTTTCATGTTGACCTAGCTAACCTTGTCTCATCATCGGATAATCATGCAAATGTGAGTGCATTCAGAACTGAACATTTTCGTTGTTGAATGAGAAAAATCGGTTGGGATTTAGCAAAATTACAAAAATAAATGATATACTTTTAATTTTGGTCAGTGAAATCAGACCACCTCCATGGACGGTCTGCCCTGCCAATACCCCTATAAAACAACAAACATGTTACGGGAATTGTGGGGAATAAAACCAACAGTAGCAGTTTATTCCCGGAATTCTCTATTCACTTAAAAACACAAGATTACAAATGAAGGTAAATTTTTAGTTTCGACCATGGGCGCAATATAGCAATAGAAAATTAATTATTCATTTTGTAAATTATAATGTATCAACGTAATATGCAATTTTGTGAGCGGAAAAAAAAAAAAATGCTGAAATGGATTTCGTAAGTAACGAAGTCGTGTCGGACGAATGGTACGCCATGTTTGTTATGATAGATGCTGACGTCGAAGAAATGAAAGGGTGATAAATTCGTCTAACCTAATCTAACCTGTGTTTAATAAATCATTACCTGCAAATTAAATGTCATCCGTCTCGTCCTCGTTGTTGTCGTCGTGAGAGACGTTGGCGTCCCGATCCTATGCTACCGACTTCTTTCATTAGCATATTACGTTGATACATTTTGATTTACAAAACTAATAATTAATCTTATATTGCTATATTGCGCCCATGATCGAAACTGAAAAAATACCCAAATGACTACAGTGTGAGTGAAGCGAGACTAGATCAATGCAAAATGGCTGTCTATGTTGTGGACGCTATCATGTCATAGCCATGATAGCGTGAATGAATGCGGTGGCATGGACCCGAAAACTGTTGAAGTTTTCGCAATTTTCTTATTAAGATACATGCACCTTGGTTATAACTTGGTTGTAACTTTTGTCAAGCCTATGCATTGTCGCCGTCATCAGACTAGCTACGAAACGTGTCAAAATAGTACGTCACTATCCGAGGCATTTTTTTTGCACTGAAGCCACACATAAGGCGCACCGCACGATAAGGCGCACCACCCGATTTTGGCAGATTTTAAGGATTTTGCCCGCGCCTTATGGTCCGAAAAATACGGTATATATCTCCTCTGATTAGCCTAAACTTTGTCAACTTCCGTTTAGAGACAGGTTTAGTAAATATATCAGCAATGTTTTCCTCAGAGGGAATATATACCAAATCTATTGTGCCATCTTCAACCTGTGACCTTACGAAGTGATACTTTATATCAATGTGTTTTGTTCTCTGATGGTGAACTGGATTCTTTGCTAATGCACACACACACTCCACATTCCATCAATTCAATGACGTCATCGAAGATGAGGGTTGATCTCTTTTGGAGTCGGTGCAGCGCACGTATTTACCTAGTTGTATTTACCTAGTTGTATTTTACGGGAAGGGGAGCTATGCTCGTGGGGTCCCGTCTTCATATCTCATTTTATCTAAACTATTTTTAAATTCATGTATTGTTTTTGCACACACCACTTTCTCATCTAACTTGTTCCAACTGTCTATTACTCTGTGAGGAAAGCTGTTCTTTTTCAAATCTCTTCTATAGCTGTCTTTTTTTATTTTCTTTCCGTGTCCTCTTGTATTTCTGTCATCCCATTTTATCAGATTCTCTCTATCAGTAATTTCTATGCCTTTCATGATTCTGTAAATAGCTATCAAATCTCCTCTCTCTCTTCTTTGCTCTAGTGTCTGTAGTTTAAGTTTTTGTAGTCTCTCTTCATATGATAGTTTTGAGAGTGTTGGTGCCAGTTTTGTGATTGCTCTTTGTATTCTTTCAAGTTTTTTTTATACATTTTTTTGTACTTGGTGACCATATCGTTGCTGCATATTCTAATCTTGGTCTTATCAGGGTGATTAGGATTTTCCTCACCATTTCTTCATCCAGGTATGTAAATGCCACTTTGATTGTTCTTATTAAATTATAAGTTTCTCCAAAAATCTTATTTATATGTTTCTCAGGTGACATATTATTCATAACAATGACTCCCAGGTCCTTCTCATTTTCTACTTTTTTTATTCCTTCTTCTCCCAAATTATATGATCCTGTTATTCTGTTTTTGCTTTTTCCAAATTCCATTATACTACACTTTTTTGTATTGAACTCCATCTCCCACTTCCTACTCCATTCTTGTACTTTATTTAGATCTCTCTGTAGTGATTCACAATCTTCTTCAGTTTTCACTCTTTTCAGTAGTTTTGCATCATCTGCAAAGAAGCTCATATAGCTTTCAATTCCTTCATCCATATCATTAATATATATAGCAAACATTATTGGGGCCAGAACTGTTCCCTGCGGGACACCGCTTATTACTTCATTCCATTTTGAGTGCTGATCTCTTATCACTACTCTCATTTTTCTTTCTTGCAAAAAGTCTTCCATCCAATTTAGCAATTTACCTTGTATTCCTCCTTCATATTCTAATTTCTTAAGCAACTTCTTATGTGGTACTTTGTCAAAAGCTTTTTTTAGGTCTAGAAATGCACAATCAGCCCATCCATCTCTTTCTTGTATTATATCTATTAGCCTTGAATAGAAACATATTAAATTGGTGACGCATGACCGTCCTTGTCTGAATCCAAATTGCCTTGGATTTAGTACGTTGTTTTTTTCCAAGTATTTTACCCATCTACTTTTGATAATTCTTTCACAAATTTTTGCTATTGTACTTGTTAGAGAGACTGGTCTATAGTTGGTAGGTTCTTCTTTATTTCCTCCTTTATATATAGGTACTATATTTGCTTTTTTCCAATCTTCTGGAACTTTTCCTTCTTTTAGGGAACTGCTTATTATGCTATGTATTTTGTCTGCCAGTTCATTCCTGCATTCTTTCAGAATCCAGTTTGCTATTTCATCTGGCCCATGCGATTTTCTGACATCAAAATTACCCAAGTGTGTCAATATTTCATTCTTTGTTACTTCTATTTCTTCCATAGGGGGGACTTTTTCTTTCCACTCAATCTCTTCAGGTTGTATATTTTCCCTTGTAAACACTGATTTAAAATGTTTGTTCATAATTTCTGCCATTTCCATTTCCTCAGTGTATTCAACTCCTCCTTGTCTCAATTTCTCCAAGTCTTGTTTGTTTTTCAGTTTATTGTTTACAAATCTGTAGAATAGTTTTGGTTGATCTTTACACTTTTCTATAACATCTTTTTCATATTTTCTTTTTTCCTCTCTGCACTTTTGTACATATTCATTTCTATAACCAGTATATATTTTCCATTTTTCAGGTCTTCTGTCTTTTTTCCATCTGGTCCAGGCTTTGTCTCTTTTGTCTTTTAACTCCCTACAACTTTTGTTGTACCAGCATTTTACATATTCTTTTTCTTGTTTTTGTCTTGGGACATACTTTTCCACTCCTTTTTTGTAAATTTTTGTCAAAATATTCCATTTCTCTTCCACTGATGTTTCTTCTTTGTATATTTCTTCCCAGTTTTCTTGTTGGAAGAATTCTCTTATTTTATCAAAGTTTGTTTTTTCATACATCATTCTTCCTTTTCTATATTGTTCATTTCTTTTCATATATTTTTCTTCATTAAGTTCCAGTTCAATCAATATGTGGTCACTTTTACCTATTGGTGTTTTATATTCAATTTTGTCCACTATTCTAGGTTCAGATATAATTATTAAGTCTAGCCTCGATGGTTCTTCTTCATTTCTATACCTAGTGTTCTCTTGTATCTATTGTGTCATTGAATGGTCAGTAATCATCTCAAGTAGAGCATTTCCCCATGAGTCATCACCACTCTTTACTGTCATTTCTTCCCAGCAGATTTCTTTGCAATTAAAGTCGCCCATCATAACTATTCTTCCTCCGTCTTCCATTATTTTAGTTAATGCTATCTTTGTGTCCTCTAGCATACTTTTATATTCACTCTCCTCCCATGAGGCTGTTTCCGGAGGCACATAATTGATCACAAATTTTCTGCTCTTCTTATCTCTGTCTTCCACTTCTATCATAATCATCTCTACTGTATTCTTTCCATATATGACACCTTTCACGTTTATATCCTTCTTAGTCAGGAACATAACTCCACCCCCTTGCTTTTTCTCTCTGTTTCTAATCCAATAATTGTATGCATCATGTCCTACACTGTTGGGTGGTAGTGGGCCTTTTAATTTTGTTTCTACAATTCCCATTATGTCCGGTTCTTTTTCTTTCAAATAATCATTCAGCTCATTCAATCCTGTTATTAATCCATCTATATTTGTGTAAGACACTCTTAGTTTTCTGCCACTTCCATTGTGTTCTCTGTTTCCCTTATGATTTTCTTTTGTATGTCGAACTTCCTTAGTTTCATGTTCACTACTCTCCAATAGAATCTCTCTTTCTCTGACTCCGTTCTGTTCTCGTTTTTTGTCTTAGCTTCCAGTCTTTTCTGCTTTTCTTCCTCTCTTTCCTCTTTATTCATTTCTCTTTTTATCCATATCTTTTTGTAGTGTTCACTTGTTGCTAGTTTCCCTGTTTTGGATAAGATATTCTCTGCCGTTGTTTGTGACTTGAATTTAATCTTAATTGGTCTGGTCTTGTCTGTGCTATACTTTCCGAGTCTAAATTTCTCTTAGATTTGTTTCATAATTCCTGGTTCATCTTCCTGAACTGATTCTAGTAATTGGCTTACTTTTTCATTTTCCTCTTTGATTCTTGTGGTTCTATCTGTGTTGTGTTTCTCTTCCATTCCTAATATAATTATACATTTCTTCTTGTCTGCTAAATCCCTTACTATATTCTCCTTTTGTCTCATCACTTTAATAACTGAGTCTTCAGTATGTTCTTTCAATTGCTGTTTGACTATGTCAGTGAATGAAATCTTATTTCCTTCTTGGGTTTGCTTCCAATTTTTACTTTCTTTAGCTATTGTTTCTCTGTTTTCTTTACTATTCTTCTTCAATTCCTCATTCTCCCCCTTTACCTCTCTTAACTGTCTTTTTAGTTCTTCTATTTCATCAGTTAAGTTTTTATTCGCCTTTTCCAGTTCTTCCAATCTTTCAACCCTTTGTAAAATGGTGTTCATATGACCTAACCTACTCTCCAAGTCCTCGATCACCTTATCAACCTTCTTCTCTAGTCTTGTCAGTCGGGGGGGGTTTGTGTCCCCCCCACTCTCTTTAAATCCCTTGAAAATATTCTCATCACTTTCTGCTATATTGCTCCTATCTATACCTCTAATCTTCACATTCCTATTAGACATGTCGTTATCATCCAACTCGTCTTGGGGTCGTTTGTCTACCTTACGGCGGCCCGTCAGGGCCATTTCCTCCACCTCCTCATTACCTTCCATTTCCCCAGCAATCCCTCCCCCTCTCCTCTTTCCTTACTTTCCCACTACCCCACGAGCAATTTCCCCCCACCCTGCAAATACAAAAAGGCACTTCTCTTTGCGTTGGGATCCACAATCTGCACTTTTCTTCAGAACGTTCTTCAAGCCGTCCGTTCGTTGAAAGTGTGTGTGTGTGTGTATTTACCTAGTTGTATTTACCTAGTTGTATTTTACGGGAAGGGGAGCTATGCTCGTGGGGTCCCGTCTTCATATCTCATTTTATCTAAACTATTTTTAAATTCATGTATTGTTTTTGCACACACCACTTTCTCATCTAACTTGTTCCAACTGTCTATTGCTCTGTGAGGAAAGCTGTTCTTTTTCAAATCTCTTCTATAGTTGTCTTTTTTTATTTTCTTTCCGTGTCCTCTTGTATTTCTGTCATCCCATTTTATCAGATTCTCTCTATCAGTAATTTCTATGCCTTTCATGATTCTGTAAATAGCTATCAAATCTCCTCTCTCTCTTCTTTGCTCTAGTGTCTGTAGTTTAAGTTTTTGTAGTCTCTCTTCATATGATAGTTTTGAGAGTGTTGGTGCCAGTTTTGTAATTGCTCTTTGTATTCTTTCAAGTTTTTTTATACATTTTTTTGTACTTGGTGACCATATCGTTGCTGCATATTCCAATCTTGGTCTTATCAGGGTGATTAGGATTTTCCTCACCATTTCTTCATCCAGGTATGTAAATGCCACTTTGATTGTTCTTATTAAATTATAAGTTTCTCCAAAAATCTTATTTATATGTTTCTCAGGTGACATATTATTCATAACAATGACTCCCAGGTCCCTCTCATTTTCTACTCTTTTTATTCCTTCTTCTCCCAAATTATATGATCCTGTTATTCTGTTTTTGCTTTTTCCAAATTCCATTATACTACACTTTTTTGTATTGAACTCCATCTCCCACTTCCTACTCCATTCTTGTACTTTATTTAGATCTCTCTGTAGTGATTCACAATCTTCTTCAGTTTTCACTCTTTTCAGTAGTTTTGCATCATCTGCAAAGAAGCTCATATAGCTTTCAATTCCTTCATCCATATCATTAATATGCAAAGAAATCACAAAACACACGTGATAAAATATTTTTGCAGAAACCACCGGGAAATTGAAAAAACAGATACCGAACGTTTTCGTCTATTTAGACATTTTCAAAGGTACAAAAAAGCAATACAGAAAGAAACAATAAATACATAAGAAGACAAGGATACTCGGAGAGGTCCCATGTTACATTTTATCACACACAATTTTGTCAATAATAAAATTGTCCAATTTAAATAAACCCAAACTCAAGTTCATGTTATTTCCAAAATTTCTTTTTATAAAACAAGATTCAATAATATTTCTTTCTATAATATTATTACAAGAAGTAATTATTTTAGAATTTCCCCAGTCAATATTATGACCATAATCCCTTTGGTGGACAAATAATCCACTGGACACTTGCCCCGTTCTAATACTATATTTATGTTGGCCTATTCTTTTTTCTAAGCCTTTGCCTGTTTGGCCTATATAAATAAAATCACAATTTTTACATGGTATATTATAAATACATCCTTCTTTACTTCTTGGGGAATTTTTAATTAACAGACTCTTAATGTTGTTATTATTTTTGAATACTATCTGGATACCAAATTTTTCAAAAATGCTAGGAA
The DNA here is from genome assembly GCF_046742065.1 of Oratosquilla oratoria. NCBI lineage: Eukaryota > Metazoa > Arthropoda > Malacostraca > Stomatopoda > Squillidae > Oratosquilla > Oratosquilla oratoria. Next base: position 145,866 of record NW_027467732.1, read on the forward strand.
GATGGATTAAATTTTCGTGGTACGGAATTGTTAGCATATTTTTATAATTAAATGGTTTGACCTGCAACGTATTAAGAAAACATTTCCTAGCTTTGGTTTTTGTTTTATCAATAAGATGTTTTGGATATTTTAAATTTTCTCCAATGTCATAGATGAATTGTATTTCATGATCCAAGAACTCAGGGGAACAAATTCTATAAGCTCTCAGGAACATAGAAGAAAAAACTGACAGCTTGGATTTTTGACTGTGATACGAGTAAAAATGAATGTACGAGAGGACATTGGTCGGCTTCCTGTAAACGTCAAATTTAAAATATCTTCCACATCGGTAAATATTTACATCTAAAAATGGTAACATATTATTTTCTTCAACCTCTACTGTGAATTTAATGGAATGCACCAAATTATTTAAATCTGACAAAAAAGTATCCAAATATTGATCATTAGGCCAAATGCATAATATGTCGTCAACATACCTGTACCAAACTGCATTAATTGGAAGAATGTTTGGTAATAACTCTCTTTCAAAAAACTCCATATACAAATTGCTAAGAATTGGAGACAGACAGTTCCCCATGGCCATACCAAATGTTTGAGTATAAAAGTTTCCATTAAATTCAAACTTAGAGTCTATTACACATAATTTGATTAAACTAATAATAGTATGAGCAGGGAGTGTAAAGTCATGTTTCTTTAATTCTTTTTCTAGAAATCCTAACAAATCTAAAACCGGGACTCGGGTGAATAAACTTTTAATATCGAAACTAACCAACTTAAAATCAAATGTGATATTATGTCCAAGCAGCTTTTCGGTTAAGTCAACATTATCTTTGATATGAGAGTGGGAAATTGTCCCAACAAGAGGACTAAGAAGAGACACTAACCATTTTGACAACTTATATGTGCAAGACCCAATAGAACAAGTAATGGGCCTAACTGGATTATTAACTTTATGAGTTTTAATTAGACCATACATGTATGGAAGTGACGGAGATATAGTAACACATTTTTTAATCAGTTCGTCGTTACCTTTTAAAATTGTTTTAAGCTTCTTATTAAATTCACTATTAACATTTTCTAGAGGGTTCTTGCTCAATTTAACATATGTCTCTTCATCACTTAGTAATATTTCCATTTTTTCTAAGTAATCCTTTTTGTTCATGATGACTAAGCAATTACTTTTATCCGCCTTTGTGATGTGTAAATCTTTATCCTTCTTTAAATTATTAAAAGTAGTGAAGAAACGTTTAGGAACACTTGGAGGGCATGGCGTGGATAAAGCATGGTACACAAAACCCTTACAAATATTAATATCTTGATTTGAAACATCACTATATTTTTCCAAATTGCAAAAACTCTTAGCAATATCTACATAGTTCACCTGCTGATTATTGGCAACGAATTTCAAACCATATCCTAGAGCACATTTCGCGTCGTCACTCAAAGGTTTGTCCGATAAATTAAGAACAAAATTAGGGCTGGCATCCTTATTCCAACCACTATTATTAATCAAATGTTTCAACTTCTTTTTAAGTTTAACATCTACTTTATGGCAAACGAACCTTAATTTAGCATATATGTAATCTAATAATTTCACTTTCCACTGGTTTGGAATAGAATTTTGAAAAACGCCTTTCTTTTCTTTTGTGATGTAAAAAGACTCCTTCACTTCAATCTTAACAGTATCTATGTGCTTTTGCAAAATAGCCCTTTCAAAATCCTCAAAAGAGTTTTGGCGTGGACTTAACAGCCGATTGTTGAGAATAGATTTAGGCATAACTTGTTCGTCCAAACATTTCTTCAGAAATTTAAAGCGAAGCTTCAGTTTATGGGACTTGATCAGAGAAGAGCACAATGAAGAAACAATAGGTGTAAGTCCAGGAGAGTATGAAGAAAATTCTCGGAGATGGCGCGTGGTATCCATTATGCAAAGAAATCACAAAACACACGTGATAAAATATTTTTGCAGAAACCACCGGGAAATTGAAAAAACAGATACCGAACGTTTTCGTCTATTTAGACATTTTCAAAGGTACAAAAAAGCAATACAGAAAGAAACAATAAATACATAAGAAGACAAGGATACTCGGAGAGGTCCCATGTTACATTTTATCACACACAATTTTGTCAATAATAAAATTGTCCAATTTAAATAAACCCAAACTCAAGTTCATGTTATTTCCAAAATTTCTTTTTATAAAACAAGATTCAATAATATTTCTTTCTATAATATTATTACAAGAAGTAATTATTTTAGAATTTCCCCAGTCAATATTATGACCATAATCCCTTTGGTGGACAAATAATCCACTGGACACTTGCCCCGTTCTAATACTATATTTATGTTGGCCTATTCTTTTTTCTAAGCCTTTGCCTGTTTGGCCTATATAAATAAAATCACAATTTTTACATGGTATATTATAAATACATCCTTCTTTACTTCTTGGGGAATTTTTAATTAACAGACTCTTAATGTTGTTATTATTTTTGAATACTATCTGGATACCAAATTTTTCAAAAATGCTAGGAAGATGGATTAAATTTTCGTGGTACGGAATTGTTAGCATATTTTTATAATTAAATGGTTTGACCTGCAACGTATTAAGAAAACATTTCCTAGCTTTGGTTTTTGTTTTATCAATAAGATGTTTTGGATATTTCAATTTTTCTCCAATGTCATAGATGAATTGTATTTCATGATCCAAGAACTCAGGGGAACAAATTCTATAAGCTCTCAGGAACATAGAAGAAAAAACTGACAGCTTGGATTTTTGACTGTGATACGAGTAAAAATGAATGTACGAGAGGACATTGGTCGGCTTCCTGTAAACGTCAAATTTAAAATATCTTCCACATCGGTAAATATTTACATCTAAAAATGGTAACATATTATTTTCTTCAACCTCTACTGTGAATTTAATGGAATGCACCAAATTATTTAAATCTGACAAAAAAGTATCCAAATATTGATCATTAGGCCAAATGCATAATATGTCGTCAACATACCTGTACCAAACTGCATTAATTGGAAGAATGTTTGGTAATAACTCTCTTTCAAAAAACTCCATATACAAATTGCTAAGAATTGGAGACAGACAGTTCCCCATGGCCATACCAAATGTTTGAGTATAAAAGTTTCCATTAAATTCAAACTTAGAGTCTATTACACATAATTTGATTAAACTAATAATAGTATGAGCAGGGAGTGTAAAGTCATGTTTCTGCAAAAATATCATTAATATATATAGCAAACATTATTGGGGCCAGAACTGTTCCCTGCGGGACACCGCTTATTACTTCATTCCATTTTGAGTGCTGATCTCTTATCACTACTCTCATTTTTCTTTCTTGCAAAAAGTCTTCCATCCAATTTAGCAATTTACCTTGTATTCCTCCTTCATATTCTAATTTCTTAAGCAACTTCTTATGTGGTACTTTGTCAAAAGCTTTTTTTAGGTCTAGAAATGCACAATCAGCCCATCCATCTCTTTCTTGTATTATATCTATTAGCCTTGAATAGAAACATATTAAATTGGTGACGCATGATCGTCCTTGTCTGAATCCAAATTGCCTTGGATTTAGTACGTTGTTTTTTTCCAAGTATTTTACCCATCTACTTTTGATAATTCTTTCACATATTTTTGCTATTGTACTTGTTAGAGAGACTGGTCTATAGTTGGTAGGTTCTTCTTTATTTCCTCCTTTATATATAGGTACTATATTTGCTTTTTTCCAATCTTCTGGAACTTTTCCTTCTTTTAAGGAACTGCTTATTATGCTATGTATTTTGTCTGCCAGTTCATTCCTGCATTCTTTCAGAATCCAGTTTGCTATTTCATCTGGCCCATGCGATTTTCTGACATCAAAATTACCCAAGTGTGTCAATATTTCATTCTTTGTTACTTCTATTTCTTCCATAGGGGGGACTTTTTCTTTCCACTCAATCTCTTCAGGTTGTATATTTTCCCTTGTAAACACTGATTTAAAATGTTTGTTCATAATTTCTGCCATTTCCATTTCCTCAGTGTATTCAACTCCTCCTTGTCTCAATTTCTCCAAGTCTTGTTTGTTTTTCAGTTTATTGTTTACAAATCTGTAGAATAGTTTTGGTTGATCTTTACACTTTTCTATAACATCTTTTTCATATTTTCTTTTTTCCTCTCTGCACTTTTGTACATATTCATTTCTATAACCAGTATATATTTTCCATTTTTCAGGTCTTCTGTCTTTTTTCCATCTGGTCCAGGCTTTGTCTCTTTTGTCTTTTAACTCCCTACAACTTTTGTTGTACCAGCATTTTACATATTCTTTTTCTTGTTTTTGTCTTGGGACATATTTTTCCACTCCTTTTTTGTAAATTTTTGTCAAAATATTCCATTTCTCTTCCACTGATGTTTCTTCTTTGTATATTTCTTCCCAGTTTTCTTGTTGGAAGAATTCTCTTATTTTATCAAAGTTTGTTTTTTCATACATCATTCTTCCTTTTCTATATTGTTCATTTCTTTTCATATATTTTTCTTCATTAAGTTCCAGTTCAATCAATATGTGGTCACTTTTACCTATTGGTGTTTTATATTCAATCTTGTCCACTATTCTAGGTTCAGATGTAATTATTAAGTCTAGCCTCGATGGTTCTTCTTCATTTCTATACCTAGTGTTCTCTTGTATCCATTGTGTCATTGAATGGTCAGTAATCATCTCAAGTAGAGTATTTCCCCATGAGTCATCACCACTCTTTACTGTCATTTCTTCCCAGCAGATTTCTTTGCAATTAAAGTCGCCCATCATAACTATTCTTCCTCCGTCTTCCATTATTTTAGTTAATGCTATCTTTGTGTCCTCTAGCATACTTTTATGTTCACTCTCCTCCCATGAGGTTGTTTTCGGAGGCACATAATTGATCACAAATTTTCTGCTCTTCTTATCTCTGTCTTCCACTTCTATCATAATCATCTCTACTGTATTCTTTCCATATATGACACCTTTCACGTTTATATCCTTCTTAGTCAGGAACATAACTCCACCCCCTTGCTTTTTCTCTCTGTTTCTAATCCAATAATTGTATGTATCATGTCCTACACTGTTGGGTGGTAGTGGGCCTTTTAATTTTGTTTCTACAATTCCCATTATGTCCGGTTCTTTTTCTTTCAAATAATCATTCAGTTCATTCAATCCTGTTATCAATCCATCTATATTTGTGTAGACACTCTTAGTTTTCTGCCACTTCCATTGTGTTCTCTGTTTCCCTTATGTTTTTCTTTAGTATGTCGAACTGCTTTATTTTCATGTTCACTACTCTCCAATAGAATCTCTCTTTCTCTGACTCCGTTCTTTCCTCGTTTTTTGCCTTAGCTTCAATTCTTTTCTGCCTTTCTGCCTCTCTTTCCTCCTTATTCATTTCTCTTTTTATCCATACCTTTTTATATTGATCATTTGTTGCTAGTTTCCCTGTCTTGGATAGAATTTTCTCTGCCGTTGTTTGTGACCTGAATTTAATCTTAATTGGTCTGGTCTTATCTGTACTATATTTTCCGAGTCTGAATTTTTCCTCAATTTCCTTTATAATTTCTGGTTCATCTTCCTGGACTAATTTTAATAAACTGCTTACTCTTTCATTTTCCTCCTTGATTCTTGCGGTTCTATCTGGGTTATGTTTCTCTTCCATTCCTAATATAATTATACATTTCTTTTTGTCAGCTAATTCTCTTACTATATTCTCCTTCTGTCTCATCACTTTAATAACTGAGTCTTCATTATGTTCTTTCAATTGCTGTTTGACTATGTCAGTGAATGAAACCTTATTCCCTTCTTGAGTTATTCTCCAATTTTTAGCTTCTGTATCTATTTTCTCTCTGTTTTCATTACTATTCTTCTTCAATTTCTCATTCTCCTCCTTTACATTTCCTAACTGTCTTTTTAGGTCCTCTACTTCTTCAGTTAAGTTTCTGTTAGCCTTCTCTAGTTGTTCCAACCTTTCAATTCTCTGGAAAATGGAGTCTACATTACCTAACTTACGTTCCAAGTCCTCGATCACCTTATCAACTCTCTCCTCTAGTCTTATCAGTCGGGGGGGGGGGTTGTGTCCCCCCCACCCTCTTTAAATCCCTGGAACATATTCTCGTCACTTTCTACTGTATTGCTCCTCTCTATACTTCTAATCTTTACATTTTTATTTGCCATTTCGTCATCACTGAGCTGGTCCGGTGGTCGTTTCATGTTGACCTTACGCCCGTCTGCCTGGGCCAAGTCCTCCACATCCTCATTTCCTTCCATTTCCCCAGCAATCCCTCCCCTTCTCCTCTTTTCCTACTTACCTACTGCCCCACGAGCAATTTCCCCCCACCCTGCAAATACAAAAAGGTACTTCTCTTTTGCGTTGGGATCCACAATCGGCACTTTTCTTCAGAACGGTCTTCAAGCCGTCCGTTCGTTGAAAGTGTGTGTGTGTGTGTGTGTGTAAAATTACTGTACCACTATCATAATTTGTCATATCATAAAACAATTGCTTTAAAAATTTTGCTTCTTGTACAGCACAAGTCATTGCCATATATTCAGCTTCACAGGTTGAAAGTGCCACTACATTCTGTCTTTTACTCTTCCAAGAGATTAGTGGGCCATGTCCACAAAGCTGAAAACTATATCCGCTAATACTTTTCCTATCTTCTGACATTCCCCAATCTGAATCACAATAACCAAATAAATTCAATGGTGTATCAGACTTCTTAAATGTAAGACAGTAATCCACTGTACTTTTAATATACTTTAACATGCTTTGCCATATTGTGATGAGCTTTTGTGGGCTTGGCCATTGATTGAGATAGTTTTGTCACAACATAACTTAAATCAGGTCTAGTAGCTATCATGACAGATAAGGCTTCCAACTATCTCTCTATAAAGTCTTGCATCAGTTAACTCAGTAGAATCACTTGAGACAAATTTACTTATACTTAAATCACATGGAGTAGATTTAGGGTTACTCTCATTCATCTGAAATCTCTCAAGAATTTTATTACAGTATTTTCTTTGACTCATTCTTACTGTACCATCTGCATCAAAAGAGAATTCAATTCCTAAAAACCATGATAACTCATTCATATCCTTCATTTCAAACTTAGTATTGAGTGATTTCTTAATGACATGGAGTAAATCACCATTGCTAGCTGCAATAATCAAATCATCAACCCAAATTAGAATCTCTTTCATGCTTTGAGTATAGACAGGGATCAGCCTTAGATTGAATAAAATTTAGTTCAATGAGAAATTTATGAAGCATATTGTTCCAGTTTCTTCCACTTTGTTTCAGCCCATACAAAGATTTCTTTAACTTACAAACTAAATTTTCACCATTTTCATTTACTTTTACAAAACCTTTTGGCTGTTCCATGTATATCTCACAGTCTAAATCTGCATTAAGATATGCTGTTTTTACATCCATTTGGTGTACTTTCATTTCATTCTGCACTGCTAAATGTATTAACATCCTAATTGAGGTATGACGTGCAGTCGGGGAAAAGTTTCACTATAATCAATGTCTTTCACTTGTGAGTATCCTTTTGCCACATATCTTGCCTTAAACTGTTCTGAACCATCTGGCCCTAATTTCTTGGCATAAACCCATCTACCTCCAACAACTTTGCGATCTTTAGGAGGCAATGTCAGTTCATAAGTGTTATTATCTTCAAGTGCTGATATTTCTTCCTTCATTGCTTCTTGCCACCGGTGAGATTCTTGAGATAGTAGAGCATCTTCGTATGTCTGCGGAACATCAGCGACTGTGTAGCAGTAGTCAACTGAGCATTTTGCAATTTCTGATACATCTTCCTCTTCTGTCACATAGTCTTCCAGATATCTGGGTTTGCTTCGCAGTCGTTGAGGGTACCTTGCTTGCTTGGGCTCTTCTGGTTGCTCTGCTTCTTCTGATTGCTTGGTTTCTTCTGTTTGCTCTGCTTCTTCTGATTGCTTGGTTTCTTCTTCTTCTTCAGGTAGCTTTAACATTGAAGGTATGTCATCTACTACAACTTGAGGTATCTCCTGCTTCTCGTTTTCAAATGTCTCGCTGAATTTTACACACCTTACTCTTCTTACATCATTATGCTCAGGAAAATATATAAGGTATGCTGGACTCTGTGTATCGTAGCCAACAAATACTCCTCTCTCAGAGCATGCATCCAACTTCTTTTTATTCTGCATATATGGAGAGACGGTATCAGACAAGCCATAGAGTCAAGAGGGAGAACTATGGAAGAGGTGGAGAGTGTGCAGCTGTATGCTGATAGGGACTTGTGGAGGGACTTCGTGAGGCATCATCGCTGACAGGGCATCGCCCTACCTGGTGTATGGTGTGAATGGTGTGATATATGCATAACATATCGTCCCAAATATGTGCATGTTCTTCAGATTTGGTTTGTGTCCAGTCATCATCTCAAAAGGTGTCTTTCCAGTTCTTGGGTTGTAGCATCTATTTCTTATGTATGCTGCTGCCTTAACTGCATAGGTCCACATCATCTTTGGTAACTTGCCATCTAACAAGAGACATCTTGCCATCTCGTATAAAGTTCGCCAAGAGCGTTCGACGGTTCCATTCTGGTGGGGCGAGTAGGGTGCTGAAAATTCCTGTTTGATGTGATTTTTAACTATCAAATTCCTAAAGTCAGATGAAGTAAACTCTGTTCCATTATCAGTCCTGATCCGCTTAACTGTACCATATGGGGCAATATCTGCTAAATATCTTTCTGTGGCTGACAGGGTATCACTCTTCTTCTTCAATAGATACACACTAATTGCACCAGAATAGTCATCTACAAAAGATATCGAATACCTAAAATCGTCTCTTGCAGGGGGATCAATAGGTCTAGCTAAATCACAGTGTAAAAGATCAAGCTTTTTCTTTGCTTTTTCATTTGCCACTATTTCTGTATTGTGTCATCTTACCAAGTGTACATATTTCACAATTGAATTTTTCTTTCTTAGAGATTTTCATACCATCCACAGTATCTTGTAACTTTAACACATCTTTGACATTACAATGTCCTAAAATCTTGTGCCACTCTTCGAGACTATGGTTACCATCCTTCAAGCACACATTATTAAAAAAATACAGCTTCTGATTAGCAATTATTCTAAATTTTGTACCATTAGGAGCAATTAATTCGGCATGATCTGGAGTGAATATGACACTGGCACCTTTATCAGTAGCTGCTTTCACTGAAAATATGTCTTGCTTGTAGGTAGGTATGTAAAGTGCACTCCCTAATTCTACATTCTGAGCAGTACCATCAACATCATACAGTTTCACAATAGCTGTACCCTTTCCTGATACAATACCGGATGTTCTGCTCCCATCGGCAAGTTCTACACTATGTTTAGTAGGTTCAAAAGTCTCATCAAATATAAGAAATTTAGATTTATCAGTTATTATGTGAGTTGTAGCACCACAATCTACTAACAAATTATCATTTACTTCACTACCTGGCTTAAATACACTGACTTTAAATGCAAAATTATGAGTATCATTTTCACTTTGATTTCTTGTGTCATTCACCACTTTTACAGAATTTTTCTTTCTACAAAACTTTGAATCATGAGTGGAAGACTTACACATTTCACACCATCTCTTATATTTAGAACCTCTACCATTACCATTATTTACATTATTATCTCTTTTCTGGAAATTCTGGTTCTGGAAACACTGTAAAGTTTTGTGACCTATTTTACCACATTTAAAACACTTTGGTCTAATGAACTCTCTGGACTTAGCACTCATAACATTAGTACTGGAATCATTCAATGAATTTTGTGACTTTGAATGTTTTTCATTTTCTTCAAAGCTTCTTAGTTTTACCTTAAAATCAACAAAAGTCCAATCCTTTTCACTTTGGGTTACCACAGTAGAGAATGTCCTAAACCTTGGTGGTAGACTTTTTAAGGTCATTGCAACAAGTAAACTATTACTTATTATCTCTCCAGCATTCTTAAGGGATGTAGCAGCCTTTTCAACACGAATTATATAGTCTGTAACAGTTTCCTCCTCTGACATGCTGAGTGAAGTGAGCTCTGTGTACAACGAGATAATCCTAGGTTTAGTTGAGCCTAGGTAATGCTCATGAAGAATTTCCAAAGCTTTCTTACCATTGTCTTTGGTGTCTCTTATAACTAGGGACAAGCTGGTGTCATCAAGGACTTGAACTAACTCCGCGAATATTCTAGCATTCTTTTCTTTGTCCAAAGTGCTATCTGTGAGGACGGTGTGGAGTTTGTTTATTCTTAAGTATCCCTTGAATTTTACTCCCCACAGCTCGTACTTCTCCTCGTTACCATCGAATATTGGGCGTGAACTGGGTCCATAACCTGTTGATTGTGCTGCACTCATGATGGTAGTTAATATAGGAGGTACTGTGGGGTAAAAGAAATACACCACGTGCACCGCTTCTGTGTATTCTCGGTTTCAATTTTACAACAACAATAGAAATTATATAAACAACCGCTAGAGGGCAGTTGTGTCAACAAAAGAGAAATGCCATGCACAGTACAATACATAATAAACAAAATAATATTTGTATTCAAACCTCATTTTATGGATTCCAATTGTACAAAAAAATATAGTAATATGAATTCTCATATTACCCAAATTTACAGAATATTATACAAAAATATATAGAAAAATTATATCCTTAAGTTTAAATTTCAACATCGGCCATCTCTAATTCTTCTGTGTATTCTATATTTCTTTGGCGTAGTTTCACTAGTTCCTGTTTGGTTTTAAGTTTACCATTTACATACCAGTAGAATAGCTTGGGCTGATCTTTGCATTTATCTATAATATCCTTCTCATGGTTCCTTTTCTCCTCTCTTCTCACATTAACATACTCATTTCTATAGTTTATATAAATTTGCCATTTGCTTTGTTTTTTGTCTTTTCTCCACCTTTTCCAAGCTTTGTCCCTTCTGTCTTTTGCCTCACTGCATCTTTTGTTGAACCAACATTTAATATACTCTCTCTCTCGCTTTTGTCTTGGTACATGCCTGTTTACCCCTTCATTGTAATTATCCAACAGTATGTTCCATTTCTCTTCCACTGTTGTCTCTTCCATATAGAATTTTTCCCAGTTTGCATTCTGGAAGAATGTCTTTAGTTTTGGAAAGTCTGTTTTGTTGTACATCAATCTTCCTTTCCTATGCTTTTTGCTCCTCTTCATCTCTGTATGAAGGAGTGATTGTGCCAACAGCACTGTATGGAGCAGAAACATGGAACATGAAGAGAGGAACAGGAAGAGAGAAGGAACTTGAATGTGTTTGAGATGAAGTGTCTGAGAAGTATGATGGGGGTTACTAGGCTAGATAGAGTGAGAAATGAGGAAGTGAGGAGGAGAACAGGGGTGGAAAGGGAGCTGGGAGATAGGGTGGATGAAAGAGTATTGGGATGGTTTGGACACATGGAAAGAATGAGTGAAGAAAGACTAGTAAAGGAGGTATGGAAGGCAGATGTGGAGGGAGTGAACATGAGGGGATGTCCTAGGATGAGATGGATGGATGGGGTGAAGGGGGCTTTGGGGAAGAGGGGAATGTCGGTTGAGGAAGGACGGGAGAGGACAGAAGACAAGGGTGAATGGAGAATGGTTGTATATGGAAAATGTTGTGATTCATGAGGTGGATTGGACGGAGGAATGGGGATGAGGTAGTGTGTGTGAGCAAAAATTTTTGACGCAGCCCGAAGGGATTTCTCCCCGTCCTCTCCTTTATATGGGGGGACGGAGAGGGGAGGTCGCCGATTTAATGAAGCGGCCTTGCTGTGGATGTGCTGCGTCCTGTGACACTGCTTCTGAGCCAGGGCAGTGGACAGGGTGCAGGGATGACCCATCATCTAGGAGGTGCTAAGATGGGAGGAAGGGTGGAGGGGTGTGGAGTGTTTTCGGGGATGAAATGGGTGAGAATGTTTTTGTGCCTTGTCCTTTTTGGCTACCCCCCCTGGTAAGGGGGAAAAAAGCCTTGGTATATATATGTATGTGTATATATATATGTATATATATATATATATATGTATATATATATATATATATATATATATTATATATATATATATATATATATATATATATATATATATATCCTTTGAGAACTGCACATACACTGTACTTTCACAATTGTTTAATGGCTTAAATACTATAATTTGTTCAATACTGATATTCATGTGGTATTTTCATATTTGAGAATATGAAATGAGAATATTTTATATTTTTGATACTGAAAGAGTACATTAGCATATGTTTTATATATATATATGTGTGTATATATATATATGTATATATATATATTATATATATATATATATATATATATATATATATATATATATATATATATATATATGTGTATATATCAATGTAACTAAAGGCGGAGAAAATATATGAGGAATAATGGAAGAATTATACTGCCTTAACATTTCGACCCTTAGGGTCTTGATCACAAAGCATAACACAAAAGTACAACATGGACATTTTATACACATGCATGTCACCTCACAGGGTGCCTAGGAAAGGTCGTCGTGCTTGGAACATTTGTCCATTTGTTTTCATCAAGTATCAATAAACTTGTAGCTCTTGCCAAGCATATAAAACCATCTCTATGGTTGATGTTATTATAAGTATTAATATAGGCTGCTTCTATTGTTTTTCTTAATTTCTTTGTTGAACCTTTATTTATTATAATTGTATCGCATCTGTAGTGAAGAGTTTTTAGAAGACGAACTAGATCACATTACAAAAACTTTCAGGAAATTAAGATATCCCAAAGGTCTCCTACTTAAATTAAAAAAGAAAGCTAAGGAAATAAATAAGAAGAGTAAAGATATAAATAATTGCAACAAAGAAACACGATATATCACAGTCCCAAATTCCAGCATTAATTCAACTCTAGACAACGTCCTCTTAAAAGCAGGTATAAAGATAGCGAGAACATCAGGTAGCAAAGTGGGACATTTGGTAACGCGTAATTATAATAACCATACGAATGAAAATAGTATTGTCTATAAAATACCTTGTAAAAATTGCCCATCCTCATATTTTGGTGAAATAAGTCGTGGATTAGAAAAAAGGATATATGAACACAAAAATGATGTAAGAACCCACTGGCTTTCTAATTCTATAGTAAGACATATAGATACACATGACCACCTTCCGAACTGGGACAATACAATTATAATAAAGGTTCAACAAAGAAATTAAGAAAAACAATAGAAGCAGCCTATATTAATACTATAACATCAACCATAGAGATGGTTTTATATGCTTGGCAAGAGCTACAAGTTTATTGATAGTTGATGAAAACAAATGGACAAATGTTCCGAGCACGATGACCTTTCCTAGGCACCCTGTGAGGTGACATGCATGTGTATAAAATGTCCATGTTGTACTTTTGTGTTATGCTTTGTGATCAAGACCCTAAGAGTCGAAACGTTAAGGCAGTAAAATTCTTCCATTATTCCTCGTATATTTTCTCCACCTTCAGTTACATTTGTCATAGTTTAAATCAACATATATCAATGTGTATATAGTTCCTACTAGAAACTAGTCTACGTAAGGACATAAGAATGAAGGAGACTGTAAGAGACCATAAGGCCTACACTAGATTTTCATTTTTACTGCAGTATGCATTGTAATAAAAAATTGGTTTTCATATTTCTCTTAATAAAGTCTACTTGCATATAATCAGGTGTGTTTCAGTTTGTGAGCTTCATCAGTATTGCATGATATTCACTTTCACATTTGACTGTACTGGTTAGATGTTTATCTGTATACTATACTGGACAAAGTCAACTGGATGCTGGTAAGTGCATTGGACAATTTGATAGAGTTATTCATTTTCACATTTGACTGCATCTGTTAGACATCACAGCCTTTGATGGAGAACTACTTTTCTGCCTACATGTCATGTGTATGATTCAGGACCAGACTAGGTGTCATGCACACTCACCCCTCACCCCTACTCCATTAACCTTTTTCAATACCTGCTATACTTCTTGGTGCATTTAACAGATTCTGGAATGCATCCAAAAATATGTATCAGGTGTGGTAATAGGTTAAAGTGGGAGGGGTGAAGGGTGAGTGAGGTGGCATGTAGCCTGATACTGAGCTATGCACATGAAGCGTAGGCATAAAAGTAGTTTTCCATCAATGGCATCGATGTCTAACCAATGCAGTCAAATGTGAAAATTAATAACTATACCATACCAGCATCTAGTCGACTTAATCCAGTGTGTATGTGGATAACTTTATTAGTCGAACCAATTCTGGGAACAAGAATTAACGGATGTGGCCCAATTTAGGGTACCCATTCATTGCCCTTGCATTGGCCCAGCTTCTAGCCGACACAGTCCAGTGTACATGCGGATAACTTTATTAATCGGACCAACTCAGGACACCTGAGTTTACGTAATTGGCCCAATTTAGTATAGGCCCGATTTAGGTTACCGGTTAATTGTCCCTGCTTTGGGCCAGCATCCAGCCGACATAGTCCAGTGTGCATGCGGATAACTTTATAAGTCGGACCAACACCTGAAATCTGAGTTTCCTTAACCGGCCCGACATTTCTTAATCGGCAGTGCCTGAATAGATATGATGTTGGTCCGGTTATTTCATGTTTGTCGGGTAGTTCGTCCACACATCCATCATCGTCGGCCAATGCCGATGTGTTATTGCTAGTATCATTCTGATAGGGAAGAGAGCAAGTTGGTAATAATAAAATGAATTGTGTGTGTTAATGCAAGCTGTTTCAATAAAGTAAATGCAACCTAAACATGCTTTCAGATACCTGCAACTGAGGATGAACGGCAAAAAGTGGCCCAGGGATTCGAACATAGGTGGAACTTCCCACACTGTGTAGGTGCACTGCATGGAAAACATCACAGTGCAGGCACCGGCATAGTGGTAACGATTTCTACAATTGTAAGGGATACTCTAGTATTGTATTGTTAGCTATTGTTGACAGTATGTACAATTTCCTTTATGGAAATGTAGGTAGTCAAGGTAGATTGTCCGATGGTGGTGTTTTGTCAAATTCTAGATTTAATCAGTCTATGAGGAATGGTGGAAGCTCACTGGGTGAGTGGGTTAGGACGTCGTTACTTGAGGTGAAGGTCAAGGGGATGGTGATTCGAATCCTGCCACCAGCGAAGTTAAACCAAGGGCATGGTTCATTAAATTCCATGCTACAAAGCCCTCTGTGAAGGGCACTGCCCTAGCCTTCCGATAGGGGGGAGTTTGCGACGTTAAACCATATCATCATCATCATCATCATGAGGAATGGTACTTTAAATCTACTGAAAAAATATTCAGATGCCCAGCTCAAGACAAATTTTCATGAACATGTATCTGAGCACTCGAATGCCATCAGCATATATACAGATGGATCAAAAACCCCTGATGGAGTAGGCTGCTCTGGGGTGATGCCAAACATTGTAATTAAAAATAAATTACCTGTAGCATCCTGCCTTAAATATATGCATTTTCTAACTGCCCCCATGGTACAAGTTATGTTGTATACACTGACTCGACGAGTCTCTTGTCATCTTTAGGGAAGTTGTTTCCATCTCATTATCTGGTCCAAGAAGTTAAAATTGGACTTGCCTATTAATCAGTAGAAAATTAATAAATGTAAAATTTTGTTGGGTTCTGTCCCATGTTGGAATTGCTGGTAATGAAGATGCTGATGTAGCAGCCAAGGCAGCAACTAGGCTTGACCACTGTTCCAGCATGGGAATCCCCATTCCAGATTTTAAAAACGTTGTTAAATCTTGTTGCAGAGACCAGTGGAAAGACCACTGGTCTAATTTGACGAGTAATTTTAAATTAAAGAATATAAGACCCTCTGTTCAACTATGGCTCTACTACACAACGAATAGGAGGTCTGGTATTATTTTAACTAGGTTGCGAATCAACCTTACTTTATGCAACTCGTAAGTACATGATGACGAGTGGGGCAGAGGCAGGTTCCTCAGTGGTGTTCTTGTCATGTTGACCAGTCGGTAAAACATATTTTAGTAGAATGCCCTTTCTAAGAAAACCAACACAGGACAAATTTGCTATCAGACAAATCCTTGGTAGAAAATTTAAATGAACATACTGCAGTGGAACAGATGATCAAATTCTTAAAAGAAGTAAATTATTTTATAGTAGTTAATTTGAACTACACTAATTTGAATCTTTATTCATAGTCTTGCATTAATCAAGGGATAGGAATGAATATGGGATTAAACATGTTCTGCATACCAGTGTACATAGGTGTTTGTGCATGGGATGTACATAGATAAACATATATATATATGTATATATGCTCGGTGGCTGAGCGGATTAGGGCATCGTTACTTGCGGTGAAGGTAGAGAAAATGACGGTTCGAACCTTGCCACCGGCGAAGTTGAACCAAGGTCATGGTTCAAGAAATTCCATACTGCAAAGTTCTCTGTGAGAGGCACTGTCATAGCCTTATGATAGAGGGGAGTTTGTGACATTAAACCATATCACATCACACGTATACAGTATGCATATGTATTTACCTAGTTGTATTTTACGGGACGAGAGCTATGCTCGTAGTGACTCGTTCTTGTATCTATCCACATCCAGTTCATTCTTAAAATTGTGTATAGTTTTGGCACTCACTGTTTCTCTGTCTAGTTTGTTCCAGACATCAATCACTCTATGTGGGAAGCTATTCTTTTTCAGGTCTCTTCTGTAACTGTCCTTCTTTAGCTTCTTTTCATGTCCTCTTGTTTCTCATCTGTCCCATTTTAACAAGTCATCTCCATCGAGAATTTCCATCCCTTTCATAATTCTGTAAATGGTCAACAAATCACCTCTTTCTCTTCTCTGTTCCAGTGTTGATAGATGTAATTTCTCCAATCTTTGTTCGTATGTCAAATTTGATAGTGTAGGTGCCATTTTTGTTGCTGCTCTTTGGATTCTTTCTAATTTTCTTATGTTCTTTTTTGTGCTAGGTGCCCATAGTGTTGCAGCATACTCTAGTTTAGGTCTTATTAGTGTAACCACTATTTCCTTTACCATTTCTTCATCCATGTAGTTGAAGGCCACTTTCATTGATCTTAAGTTAAAGTTCTCTCCAACTAATTTATTGACATGTTTATCAGGTATCAAGTCACTCAGTGATCACTCAGGTCACTTTCTGAGTCTACTTCTTTGACTTCCTCGTTTCCAATTTTATATTGACCCGATATTCTATTTTTGCTTTTTCCAAATTCCATTATTCTACATTTCTTAATGTAGAAATTCATTTCACATCTGACTCCATCCCCATATTTTGTCCAGGTCTTCTCGTAGCAATCTGCAATCTTCTTCTGTGCTTACTCTCTTGAGTAATTTGCCATCATCAGCAAAGAAGTTCATGTAACAATTCACTCCCTCATCCATATCATTTATATATATGGTAAACATTAAAGGAGCCAATACAGAGCCTTGCGGGATGCCACTCTTCACATCTTCCCAGTTCGAATTTTTGTCTCTAAGTACCACACTCATTTTTCTCCCATTTAAGAAATCCCTCATCCATTCCAGTAGCTTACCTTGTATTCCTATTATTTCAATTTTTCTTGTTAATTTTTTGTGTGGTACTTTTTCAACTGCCTTCTGCAAGTCCAAGAAGGCGCAATCTGTCTGGCCATCTCTTTCTTGTATTATCTCAATCTTAGGTAAAAGCAAATTAAGTTTGTGGTACACAATCTTCCACTTCTAAAGCCAAATTGTTTAGGGTTTACAATTTTATTTTCTTTCAAGTGTTTGGTCCATTTGTTTCTGATAACTTTTTTGCATATTTTTGCCACTGTGCTTGTAAGGTATACTAGTCTGAAGTTTGTAGGATCTTCTTTGTTTCCTCATTTATATATTGGTACTATATTTGCATCTTTCCAATCTTGCGGTACCATTGCTTCTTTGAGTGAAAAGTCTATTATCTTGTATAATTTGTCTGTCAGTTCATCTATACACTCTTTCAGTATCCAATTTGCAATTCCATCCAGTCCATGTGATTTCCTAACATCTAGGTTTTTTTATTTGGTCTCTTATTTCTTTCTGTTTTACCTTTATTTCTTTCATTTTGGGGGATTTTTCTTGCTGTCTCATCTTCTGAAATATATGAGCTCTCAATTGTGAAAACAGACCTGAAATGTCTGATCATAACTTCTGTCATTTTTGTGTCATGTATTCTTTATCTCCTTCATGCAGTTTTACAGTTTTGTGTTTATCCTTTAATTTGTCACTTATATATCTGTAAAAGAGTTTAGGTTGATCCTTACATTTGTCTATAATATCTTTTTCATGATTTCTCTTTTCTTTCCCGCATATATTCACATATTCATTCCTAAGTTTTATATATGTTTGCCATTCGGATATTTATTAGTCTCTTTTGCATCTTTTCCAGGCTTTGTCTCTTCTGCCTCAGTGCACCTTTTTTTATACCAACACTTTATATAGATCTCTTGTTGCTTCTTCTTTGGTACATATTTATCAATTCCTTCCTTTGTACTTTTCTTTGAATATGTTCCATTTGTCTTCCATCTTTGTTTCCTCTTTGGAGAATTTATCCCAGTTTGTGTTTTGGAAAAATGTTTTTATTTTTACAAAATCAGTTTTGTTGTACATTACTCTTCCTTCTCTGTTTATTATTCCTACCTACATTGTTTTTGTTCTTTTAATTCAAACTATTAGTATATGGTCACTCTTTCCAATTGATGTTTTATACTCCATTTTGTTCATGATATCTGGTTCAGAAGTTAATATTAAGTCTAGTTGCAACGGTTCCTCATTGTGTCTATATCTAGTATTTTCCTTAACACATTAAGGGAGAGCGACTGGAAGAAGTGGATAGTTTTAGATACTTGGGTGCAAATGTGGCAGGAAAGGGTGGAGTGGAGGTGGAGGTGGAATGTAGATTGAGAGAAGGGAGTAAATGCCTTGATGGATTAAAAAGTGTAATGAGGAATAGACATTTGGGAATGGATGCTAAGAGGAGACTGTATGAATGAGTGATTGTGCCAACAGCACTGTATGGGGCAGAAACATGGAACATAAGAGAGAAGGATTTTGAATGTGTTTGAGATGAGGTGTCTGAGAAGTATGATGGTGGTTACTAGGCTAGATAGAGTGAGAAATGAGAGGGTAAGGAGGAGAACAGGGGTGGTAAGGGAGCTGGGAGATAGGGTTGATGAAAGAGTATTAGGATGGTTTGGACACATGGAAAGAATGAGTGAAGAAAGACTAGTAAAAGAGGTATGGAAGGCAGATGTGTAGGGTGTGAACATGAGGTGGCATCCTAGGATGAGATGGATGGATGGATGGGGTGAAAGGGGCTTTGGGGAAGAGGGGAGTGTCTGTTGAGGAAGAACGGGAGAGGACAGAAGACAGGAGTGAATGGAGAATGGTTGTGTGCAGATGATGCTGTGATGCATGACGTGGAATGGGTGGGGGGATGGAGGGTGAGGTAGTATGTGTGACAAAAATTTGACACAGCCCGAAGGGATTTCTCCCCATCTTCTTTTCTGCATGGGGGGATGGAGAGGGGGGTTTGCCGTTTTAATGGAGCGGCCTTGCTGTGGATGGGCTGTGTCTTGTGACACTGCCTCTGACCCAGGGCAGTGGACAAGGTGCAGGGATGACCCGTCATGTAGGAGGTGCTAAGATAAGAGGAGGGTGGAGGGGAGTGGAGTGTATTTAGGGATGGAATGAGTGGTAATGGTTTGATGCCTTTTTCTTTTTGGCTACCTCCCTTGGTATATGTATGTATGTATGCATTGTATTAAGTTGTATTCAATGGTCATATCCAGTAGAATGTTGCTCCAAAGTTCTTCTCCCCCTTTTACTATCATTTCTTCCCAGATTATATCCTTTGCATTAAAATTGCCCATGATTAATATGTTACCACCCTCTTTCAGTAACTCATTTAGCACATTCATTGTGTCTTCCAATAATTCAGAATGATCGCTATCAGACCAAGCCTGTGTACATACACTGCTACAAATTTTCTGCTTTTCATCTTTTTGTTTACAATTTTAATCATAATTAATTGTACATTACCTTTGCCTTCATTAATCTTTGTCACATTTAGACCCTTTTTGGTCAATATCATGACATCTTCCTGCCTGCCTGTTCTATTTTTCACCCAGTGGTTGTATAGACCTTGTCCCACTATACTTGTTGATAGAGGTCCTTTCAGTTTTGTCTCCACAGTTCCCATAATGTCAGGTTTCTCTATTTCTAGATAGTCATTTAGTTCATTAATTCCAGAGATCACGCCATCAATATGTGTGTATGCCACTTTTAGTTTCATATTTTCATCTCTATTTTGGTTTAAGTTTCCATTTTTTTGATGTACCATTTTTTCAGTCTTAAGTCCAGTACTCTCCAAAAAAAAAAAATTGTTTTTTTCCGTCTGTTCTTTTCTCATTTCTATTATTGGCTTCAATTCTGAGAGCTTTGTCTTTCCCTTTTTCCTCATCACTCATTTCCTTTTTTATTCATATATGTTTGAATTTCTCGCAGTTTGCCAATTTAACCACTTTCAATAATACCTCCTCAGCTATCATTTGAGTTCTTAAATATATTTTCAGAGTTCTATGTTGTTTATTTTTTTAATATTTGCCTATCCTGTGGATCTTGTCAATTTCCTTATCAAAAGTTTGCCCATTGTCCTGTGTTTCTTTCAAAATTTCCTTAGCTATTTCCTTCTCCTTTTCTCTCTGGTATTTATACATGTTTTTCCTGGATACCATGGACCACAATGCACTTACCTTTGTCAACTGTATTTCTCACCCAATTTTCCTTTTCTTTAATTACTTTCATAACTGTTTCTTTTGTATTTTCCTCCATTTGCTTTTGTACTATTTCTCTAAAATGTATTTTTTAATTTTCCTGTTCGTGTTTCCATTGAGGAGGTGAGGAGAACAGGGGTGGAAAGGGAGCTGGGAGATAGGGTTGATGAAAGAGTATTAGGATGGTTTGGACACATGGGAAAAATGAGTGAAGAAAGATTAGTAAAAGAAGTGTGGAAGGTGGAGGTGGAAGGAGTGAATATGAGGGGGCATCCTAGGATGAGATGGATGGATGGGGTGAAACAGTGGCGTAGCTAAGGGGGGGCGGTAGGGGCGGTCCGCCCCGGGCGGCACTTTTTGAGGGGTGGCATTTTTGGTCCTTGTATGATTTATATAAAATTACGTTAATCAGTCTCTCACAGATGTCATTTTTTTCTATGTTATTAAGCATAATAAAGTGTGACAGTTTAAAGGATATATTAACATCAACTGTCAATCAAACACACACACACACATATATATATATCCTTTAAGAAGTTAATGTGCATTTGTAATATTGAATTATTGAATTCCTTGTGAGAAGGGGCGGCAAACATGAGGGCAGCCCCGGGCAGCAAAAGCACTCTCTACGCCACTGGGGTGAAAGGAGCTTTACAAAAGAGAGGAATGTGTATAGAGGAAGGATGGGAGAGGACAGAAGATATGGGTGAATGGAGAAGGGTTGCGTATAGATGAGGCTGTGATGCATGAAGGGGAGTGGGTGGGGGATGGGGGGTGAGGAAGTATGTATGAGAAAAAATTTGACACATCCCGAAGGGATATCTCCCCATCTTCTCCTTTCCTGCATGAGGGGACGGAGAGGGGGTGTCGCCGAAATTATGAAGCGGCCTTGCTGTGTCTTGCGACACTGCTTCTGACTCAGGGCAGTGGACAGGATGCAGGGATGACCCGTCATCCAGGAGGTGCCAAGATAGGAGGGTGGAAGGGAGTGGAATATATGGGAAATGAAATGGGTGGGAGTGATTTCTATCCCTTTTTTTCTTTTTGGCTACCCCCTGTGTAAGGGGGAAAAAGCCTTTGGTATATGTGTTTCCATTGATTTTTTTATTTCAATGAGGTCTGTTTCTTTAATTGACTCTTCCACCTTTCCGGTCACTACCTGTAATTGCTCTTTGACCTCCTTTTTCAGTTCTTCATTTTTATTTTTGTCCTAATTTTTCATTCGTTTTCTCTTTTGAGGATATAAATTTTGCTCTTTAGGCCACTTAATTCTCTAATTGTTTGCTCATTACTGTTATGCAAAGTAATCGATTCCCTAAGTACAGCTCGGTAGTCCAAAATTTATATCTATGATTTCTTCCAATAATTCGTTTACTTCATGATTTGTTAATGCATTACTACAGGGTGTGAGTGCTATTTGAGGACATTTTTAGTATGTTAAATAAACAGCAATATCTTGGCAAACATTGTATATACAGCCAGTCCTCGTTTAACAACGGAGTATTGTTCAGAAGACCCCGTCATTAAGCAATTTTGTCGCTAAACGTGGACTCATTGAGAGACAGACATGTATTAGCATATAAACAAAGATTCGGAAGTAGGCAAAATGACAAAGTGCTACATGCTAGGTTATTTTATTCAGGGAATATATATTAATACATTTTGTATGTTTGTTTACTTACTGTCCATCTTACTGTGGTTGTAGGTGCAGGGATACTCGAGGGGGGACCACATCAATCATTTATTAGGTTTAACGTCTAATATACATGGGCACGTCGTGTGCCTACAAGTGCAATGAAAGAACTAACTGGGCGTCGCTTCTATACAGTAAGGTTATACAGCTAAGGCCGCTTTCACACTAGCGTTTCCGTACGCGCGTTCGAGTGCGCCGCGTTTTAACTTTTAATGGAGTTCAATGGGACCTTTCACACGACGCAGTTTGCAGACATGCAACACAGCACAAACGCAGTGCCAGCAAAAATGCATCCGTTTTTCCTGACGCACGCGTCCTTGCTGGCTACTAGTGGCCATGAGAGCTTTCACCCGAACGTTCTAGAACGCGCGCACGCAGGTCCCGCTGCCATATCAGTCATCGTTTCCAGCTGGGTGATGTAAGTTACACATCCCGTTCTGGTGTGTAGTTCATTCGAGTATGATATAACAGTCATGATTTATAGGAAATATGCATAGATATTTGAGTACAGTTGATATACATGCTTAACATCATGTAGCCTGCTAATTTTAGTTAATGAAGAACATTTTCAGACTGTTAACTAGAAATCACTAAAAACTTAAGGAGCAAATTTAAGTATAGATACGCTAGCAGCATGTTATTGTTACAACTGACGAGTAGCAATCGCATGTGTTTCGGTAGGCGTGAAGATTTGAATGCAGTAAAAGATTTTTTTTTTTTCCCTCTCTCTCAAGAAGAAGCCGTCGTAACTCTGAGTCGTCGCTAAACGAGATCGTTGTTAAGCGAGGACTGGCTGTATTTGATTCAAAATGACACAAATATCCTTCATGATGCTTTATCTAATTATTCTATGAAACCACCTTTGGCTTCAATGACTGCTTCTATTTGGGCTCGAAACCATTCACAAGCTGCAATTAAGTGGTCCCTATTCATTTTGGACATCACCTGGACAATGGTGGCTTTCAATGCAGCTATGGTACTATGAGGATGTCAATTGGTCTCCCTTTAAACGACGCTCCACATGTAATAGTCCATAGGATTTAAATCTGGCGAGTTAGGGGACCACATGTTGGGGGACATGTGATCATAAGAATTCTGATAACCAATCCTGGATTACAATGGCTTTGTGAGAAGGTGCAGAATCTTGTTGAAAGACATATGGCCTTCCATTGCATACTTTGCGCAGAATGACCTACCGGCTGCGGCGCTTGGCCTTCAAGCCAAAAATTTCATAAATCAACCATAGCGTACTTTATTTATCCAGGGCTTAACAACCATTTTAGGAACATTAATGTATCCAGCACCATTGACCCTAAGACCTTGTTGGAAAATGTAAGGTGGCGTGACATGACCTTCACTTCTTGCAACTCCTAAAACCATCACAGTAGCTGGATATGTAGTGTGCATCACCCTGGGTATTTCAGAAGGAGATGCACATAGTGACATGTCATTCCGTCTGTTTGTTTTCTGATCTTGGTCAGTGTTTTTCGTCAGAGAAAAACCAAAGCATGTCAAGTTTGTGGGATTTTTTTCACTTTGTTCAGCAACCGTTTTGAACGCATTAGACGGTTTTCCTGTGTCTTTGCTGATATGAATTAGCCTTTCCTCATTACATAAGACTTATATCAAATATCCTGATGTACCACGGTTCTGGTACTCCACTCTGATACCTGGAGTTCTTTGGCGATGGACCTCATTGATCTTCCGGGGTTCTCATCGATGATGTTTTGAATATTTCATATAAATTCTAGTGTTCTCATGGTATCAGAGCGCTGTGAATGCATTTTTCTTTTTGCTACAGGGGAAACATTGCCATCACATCCCTCTAGCTCAGTGGTTCCCAACCCCAGAGTCGCGAGGGTGTTTTTGAGGGTCGCCAGAGGGTCTTACAAAAATATATTAATAATTCACACATTGTGACATTTTTATTTTGATTAATGTAACGGATTTGCTTTACTAAGTTTACTTTAGTAAGACTAAGTAAAGACTCTACTGATCACATAGTAACAAAACGAGGAGCGGTCATAAAACGCCTATACTCGTGGAATTCCGCCCATAGTACGAGTGAGTAGCTTTCATATACAATATGTGTATTGGCCGCCGAACAGTCTGCATCCGCCTGAGTGAGCAGTCATTCACGTGTGACGCTGCAGCAGTGAAAGAACGTTACTTCTCCAGAAAAAGTAAGCATTGCATGCATCATACTTTTTTTAATAACTTGTAAATGCCTTCCTTCCATCGCCCTCTTTGCTTATATCTGTATGTGTGAAATTACTGTTGTTGAATATAGCTATTGATGATTTGTTGATTTGATAGCGTAATGAAGGATAGATAGTTTGATGATTTGTTGATTTGATAGCGTAATGAAGGATAGATAGTTTGATGATTTGTTGATTTGATAGCGTAATGAAGGATAGATAGTTTGATATCAACTGTTGGGGAGCAGTTTTTTTTTCGTGGAGAGAAGTGTAACATGAGTATCGGTGTGTTGAGTGTATTGCTGTATTAGTGCACATACTGTTTTATTATTTAGAAGTGTTTGCATGTATTAGTAACATTTGCTTATTTCTTCTTTCCAGGTCTGACTTTTATCTTGAAAAAATGGCCCAACGCAAAACACAGTTGGTGTACAAGCCCGAGTTCTTAAAATTTGGATTCAGGATTCACTGAGATGAGAGAACGATCCGGGAACGTACGTCCTCAGTGTCTCCAGTGCCTGCAAGTCCTTGCCTGTGAATCTATGAAGGAAAATAAGATGAAACGTCATTTGCAAACAGTCCATCCAAAATTTGTTGAAAAACCAGTAAGGAAAGACAAAGAAGAACAAATTAAATGAAGTCGGATTGATACTCCCTCAAGTTCGTTTTTTCACTGGAGAAGGCTTCTTTGGCGTCCTTTGAGGTGGCATGGATGATAGCAAAATCTAAAAAGCCTCATAACATTGGAGAAGAGCTGGTGAAACCAGCAGCAATGGCAATGGTGAAAACTCTTGGTGCAATAGACATTGCCAAGAAACTTGAGTCAGTACCACTGACAATACCATTAAACGTAGGATTGATCTTATTTCAGAAGATATTTTATCTCAGCTAATTTTGGCACTGAAAAAAGCAGGGCACTTTTCTCTGCAAATTGATGAGTCAGTGGACATTGCAGGTGATCCTGAATTGATGGTTTTTGTAAGGTACAGCGGAGAAAATGACATTGTGGAGGAATTTCTCTTCTGTATTGCGCTGTCAAGTACCACCACTGGGGAAGACATATTTCATAATGTTTCAACTTTTCTCAATAAATATGATCTAGACTGGAAAAACTGCTTGGCCGTGTGCACTGATGGAGCTCCTTCAATGATGGGAAGTCGTGTGGCTTTTGTTACTTGCATTAAAACTGAGAACCCTGATGTCATCATAATTCATTGTCTGTTGCACCAAGAGAACCTTGCTTCGCGTCGTCTGCAACCAGACCTCCATGCAGTTCTAAGTGATGCTATACAAATAGTGAACTTCATCAAAGCCAGAGCTCTAAATTCACGCATTTTCCATAAAATGTGTGAAGAGATGGGATCGCATTACAAAGACTTGTTGCTCCATTCTGATGTCCGTTGACTATCTCGAGGAAAGATCCTGGCAAGAGTTCTTGATCTAAAATCTGAAATTGAAAAATTTCTCTATGAAAAACGCCATACACTAGCAGACTGCTTTAAGGATGCTGCTTGGCTAGCCAAGCTTGCTTATTTAAGTGATATCTTCACGCATCTGAATGAACTCAATTTAGACATGCAGGGTCGAAATCACACCATGGTGGATATTGGCGAAAAAATCGTCTCCTTCAAGAAAAAGCTTGCTCTCTGGAGAGAAAAGTTGGCCAAAGGAAAAATTGCAGCTTTTCCAGAACTAAGTGCTATGTTGGAAGATTCATCAGATATATTCCTGCCTGATATCAGAAATATTGTCGAAGATCATCTGAGGAATCTTCAGGAAGAAATGGACAGGTATATTCCTGAAAATGTTGACTTGAAAAAGCATAGCTGGATAAGGAATGCTTTTACTGTGAATGTCATAGAGGTTGGAGAATTCCAGGATTTCAAGAAGAACTTATAGACCTCCAGGGAAATCAAGTGCAGAAGCAACGCTTTGAAAACCTCCAATGTTCAAAATTTTGGACTCAACTCAAGGATAAGCCCATTCTGACTCGGGAGGCTAAAAAAGCTCGTCTCCCTTTTCCAACAACAGATCTCTGTGAACAAGGGTTTTCAAGTCTTGTTACGATTAAGACTGAAACAAGAAACCGACTGGATCCTCAGCATGACTTGCGGTGTGCTCTAGCAATGAATGTAAAGCCCAGATTTGAGAACCTCGTCCACAAACTGAAACAGTTTCAAGGTAGCCACTAAGAAAATTTAGGAAATTTTGTAATTTGTTGTTTTTTTCGTTAGTGTGGTTACTGCTAATTCCTCAAGTATATCATTTGGTTCTTACACAAGAGACCTTTTTATATAATTCATTATATTTATCTTGTGAATCAGTTACATTTATCATCAACAAGGTATAAAGATATTGCTAACCACAGAGGAGAAACATATTTTTTGTGTGTAAACGGATATGAAATAAAGTTTCCTTTCTTTTTTAACTCTTTCATTCAAGTTTCAAATGTATTTAAATTCATTGTGCTAGTAAATATAAGCTGAACTATAAAAACGAAAGTTTATAAACATTTTGCAAGTACGTAGAAATATAACATGAAATGGTTGAATTTAGTATTACAATTAGGGTCGCGACTCCAGACTAAGAGTGGATTTAGGGTCGCAGCCAAAAAAGGTTGGGAAACACTGCTCTAGCTCCAACCGAACCTTATGAACAAATGATCAGAGGAGAAGATTAGAATTGGGTAGTTCATTGGAGATTGCGTAATAATTCCTCATTCTTGGTCAGTGAAGATGGGTACTTTCAATGTTTTCAATTGAGGTATTCTGTGCCTGAGGATTCTGAGGAAGTCTTCATGGAGTGACTGGTATTTTCATTGATGAAGCTTGAATGCAAGTGGGATACAAGGAGTCTTTGAACATATGCTGAAAGATGACAGGTATGACATAAGTCACTAATATTGAAAGTGGTGTCATATGAGAGTATTAAGGTGTCACTCTCTAGTTTGAAGCAAACTGTTGAATTAATTCAGGATTTCTCTCAACCCTACGGAATGGGTGAGTTCTGGGAAGCTATCTCAGGGACGAAGTCCTGCAGATCATGTGCAACAAGGTAGAGGTTATAGATATCATTACATGATAATAGTTTGGTCTCTTGGTCATGGTGGTTTTTATTGTGGACTTGTTTCAGGTTTCTTGGTCTTAGTAGAGGATACAGTTCAGGTTCACAAGGGGCTGTTGCAAGGTCTTGATAAGTGGTGGATGAGCTGTTTTTGGTGCTTTCTGATACGTTTTTGAGAACAGAGGGACATGTTCTGATATATTCTTTGTCGTCAGTTTTGGCGTTTTCGTGAAGAGTTGGTACACATTCTGACTTGTCTCCTAGGTAGTGTATCTTGCATATATTTTATTAGTCCGGAACAGAAGAGAAGAACAAGAAGAGGAAATGGTAGCCCTCTATCGTTGACAACCCCTCCTCCCATAAATAATGCAGTATTTGCCATCGTAACTGCCAGTACAATAAAATAATTTCTATACATCTACTAGAAAACCACTGCAAATTTCTATTCCTTTGAAAGGAGGTGGTCCTATTTCTGAACCACCACAAGGTCCCCAGCAGGCATTATCCCTTGAACACTGCATGAAATCATCACTCCAACTGCGCATAGTCCATTCTTGCACTCAACACCTCCGTTCTTTTGGCATCGCCGCTGCTATAGAGGCCTTTCACGTGACGTCACCAAACCGGAAACCGGCCATGTTGGAGGCATTGGCATGTAAACAAACGTGCTTGCCTGTCCTGTTTAACGTGCTCACCTGTCATTTTTTCATTGTGTCTTTCGCGATAAATTTAGATAACAATGGTGAATTACTGTAGAGTTGTGGGATGCCATAATAGGTCAAATAGAGAGAAAGAACTGCAGTTTTACAGACTCCCCAAAGTTATTAAAAATCAAGGTTTGGAATGGGAAAAGCTTTGTGAAGAACGACAACACTTATGGTTGGCGAGCTTATAGCCGAACTTTAATGGAAATAATTTGGACAATATTAGAATCTGTTTAGCTCACTTTATTCCTGGTAAGTAGGCCCAGGTCTATTTCTATAATGAGTTCATAACTTATAAATTGGGTTTGAAATGTGATCAGGCTATGGCCTGTTAATTAAAACATGTCCGGGCAATAAATATGGTGTAGGGCCTAGCTGGCACTGAATCTGAACAACAGTGGAGGACAGGCAATTAATACTAGCCAAGGTTATATAAAGATAATTATATAACCTTGATACTAGGCATAGGCAGTAGGTACACTAAAATCTAGTTCTTTATGTCTGCTGCTACTAATATTCAAACCTGACTTTTGTTTTGTTTTGTTTTTCTATGCCTGACCCATATTTTATCAGGAAGCACAAAGGAACAACAAATATTTTGCATTAACAGTGTACATAGACATGAGTAAGTTTGACATTTTAATCTAAAAATAAAATAAGTCCAGTAAATAAAAAATTAAATTAAGAATAATTTATACAGGCAGTAAGTTTTCTAATACACAAATTTTGTTGAAGATGATGCTGTGTTCTGCATTAATAATTTTCTTGGGGAAACTTTCTAAAGATCTCGCTAATCGTTGTGTAGCAGGGTCTAAACTCTGTAGAACTCGTGCGTAGGTGGACATATTCTCCGATCCGGATTTTGGCTCAACTGAGCCTTCTTCAGGGAGTGTGTCAAATGTCATCAAAGTGCGATATTTGACCACGCGAAATTATAAGACTAGGGGAGATCACATGATGGTTTGAAAATTATGCATAAATTATCTCCTCATGCTTCTAGCCTACCCTGTGTTCTCATACTGGGTAGCGCTAATAAATCAAGTGCCTGTATGTTCAAGTTAGGGTTTTTATCCTTGATATAAAGGGCCTCGATTATCATTAACTTTCTCGGGTCTATGCAGGTTTCCAAAATTTTCGTGTTCTGTTCTAATTCTTCACATGTAATAATGCCATCAGGTGAAGCAACAATATGTGGAACTGTTGTACTGATAAAAAACAGTTTGTTCATATTTTACATTCTCATGAAGCTGTTTCAATTGTTCAAGAAATATATCCTTTGCATCTTTCTCATGCTCACATCCCCACTGTGTAGCTTTGGAAAAGAATTTACAGCTTTCAGGATAGTTTATTCTTATTATAAGGCTCTGTGATGGAGAAGCAGGATCAGTCACACATACACTTTTCATTTCAGAAGATGTTATTCTCCCACTTCGAAATCTAAACCACAGTTTAGAACTAGTCTGTTCTCGAGTTTCTCTCTCAACAGCTGTTGCTTGGTCCTCAGTCATTGTCAAGTTAATACTTCTGCACTTGTTTAAAAGCTCATCATATGGCAGTTGAATTGCTGATTCTTCTCTGTTCTGTTAGAACAGTGGGGAAATCTAAACTAACTGATTTTGGAGCAAACTGTTCACAGCATGGTTCACCTAAAGATAACAGTGCTGGTTTCATGCTTGTGCAAGACAATGATTTAAAAAAAATGATACCAGTTCAATATCTGTGGGATCTGGTATTTGGTTTTTGATATACTTTTTATTAACACAAGGGCTTGGAATGTCTGATTCCAAACAACTGTCTATGTTCCTATCTAGTTTCTTCTTCATAGTCTTTGCAGAAGTAAAGTCAATGTCTTTACATCGTTTGTATGACACACCTTTCAAAGAAGCAGGCAGTAGCCAAAAGGATTTTGACCGTGTAACAGTCCTAGAGCCCCTTGACTTATTGTTGGTTCCACAGAAAAAAGTAGTGCAGCAACATGTGTACAGCTTTCTCCAAGACCAGCCATACACGTACAGTGTGCTGCCAAAATACACCCTTGTCCGCAATAAACCATGGAAGTAGTGGCTTCTCCCTCAGCCTCTAAGAATGCAATACCTAAAAAAGATAAAAACATTTAAATTTCTGTAGGGGTATTAGTTTCAGTTTCAGTAAATAATTAGGTTATTTGAAATCAGTGAAGAAATCAGATTGTTTGGCAGTTGAAATAAGAATAATTTGATTGTTAATACATAAAAATTACATTAAATCAAAATATCAATGTTCATCTAAAAATGTTAACAAATTAAAAGAACATTTATGACAACTGGATCTAATGAATACCAGACAATTATGTGTTTGAAGGCTGATTAGATTGTCATATTATTTTCTGTAAGATTAAATTTTCATATTCCAGATAATATTGTGCTTAAAATAAATGTATACACAGTGTTAAATCTTAAACCTTTTTATATCTAGAAAAAATATATACGGTTTCGGTTATGTATATAGATTAAGACTGCAATATCTTAGACTTGATAAGTTTTTTATATAGCTCAAGATGTGATATTTTTCATAAGTACACTATTACAATACATTACCATGTATAATTGTATCATCTTTTTACAGAGCTTCAGGCTTAAAAATATTTCATGTAATATCCATTACTAGGCCTAATAACAATCAAATAGTTACTTTTATTGTTTAAGGCAAGTTGCTTTTATGTTAGGCACCTAGGTCACATGCACTTATAATAATAATAGATAAAAAAAAAAAAAAATTCAAGGCAGTTAAAATTCAGAATTAGCCCAAATGATTAACAAGAAGATATTTTTTATCTATCTGAAATTAAATGAAAGTATTTTTACTATTTGTCTATTAAAAGTAAATTTTAACAGGTTGGCTGGTTAAATATGTTGCCTAAGCCTGCAATTAGACAATAATCCAAGCCACATTGCCAACATTAGTCACCTGATTTGGCTTATAGATCTAATTCCTACCAGTCCTGGCTATGTAAACTGAACTTAGGCCTAACTAAAATTCTCATGAAACTTAATTAAGAGTAATTGCCTCACCTTTGCTTTGACCAGGCATCTGTTGTTTAAAATGCATGTTGTCCTATCGCTGACCCAACCACTCACAAACTGGTTGTACGCATCAAGTGCTTTGAAGTTCTTCAAATCCTCAGATGTGTAAGGACTCGGTGAAAACACCAAATGGTTCACTGTGTCAGGGTAGGTAATTGCAGGTAGCAAGGAATCATCGACAGACCACGCTGCAGGAAGAATAAGAAGAGGAAGAAAAAAAACAGAGAAGAGAAAGAGAGACGAGGAAAAGGAGGGGAAAGAAAGAGAAGTAACAGGAGGAAGAGGAGAAGAGAGAGAGAGCAGGAGAGAGAAGGAAGAGTGGGAAGAGGGGAACAGAGAAAGCAAAAGAGAGAAAGAAGAGGAGGAGAGAGAGAAAGAGAGGCAGACAGTTAGAGAGAGAAGAAAGAGAGAAGAATGATAGCGAGAGAACAAAGATGAGAGAGAGAGATGAAAAAGAGGGAGAGAAAAAGAGAGAAGGAAAAGGAGGATGAGGAGAAGAGAGAGAGAGAAAGAGACAGAAGAAAGAGGAATTAACAGATAGAGACAGAAACAGAGACAGAGAGACGAGGAAGAAGAGGGGAGGGGAAGAGAAAGAGAAGTACGAGGAGAAGAGGGACAAAGAGAGAGAGAGCAAGAGAGAGAAGGAAGAGTAGGAGAGAGAGATAGAGGGGTGGAGGGAGAGAGAGGAAGGGGTCTCAGGGGGGAAGGAATATGAGGGGAGAGAAAGAGACTGAGGGAAAAGGAGGAAGAGAAGAGAGATATAGAGATAGAGAGAAATGGAGGAAGAAGAGAGGAGAGAGCTAGAGAAAGAGAGAGAAGAGGAGGAAAGACAGAGAGAGAAAACAACAAGATGAGAGAAGAGGAGGAAAGAAAGAGAACAAAAGAAGATGAGAAAGAAAGATAGAGAGAGGAGATGAATGGAAAGAGAAGAAAGAGCAAGAGATAGAAGGAAGATGAAAGAGAAAAGAGAAGAGGAGAGACAGATAAGAAAGAGGAGGAAGAGGAAAAGAGAGAGAAGAAAGAAGTGGGGAGAGAGAAATAGAGAGAAGGAAGTGGGGGAGAGAGGAAGACAGAAGGAAGAGGAGAGAGAAAGAGTAGGGGAGGGAAGAATGAGTGAGAGAGAGAGAGAGCAGGAGAGAAAGTGAGGAGGGAGGGGATGGGAGAGAAAGAGAGAAGGGAGAAAGTGAAGAAGAGAGAAAAAGACAGAGATAGAAGAAAGAGGAGGAGGGGAAAGAGAGAAAAACATAGAGAGAGAGACACAGAGAAAAAGAAAAGGGGGAGCAAGAGGAGGGGAGAGAAAGGAGAGAATGAAGAGGGGGAGAGAGGAAAAGAGATGAAAGACGAGGAAGAGGAGGAGGAGGAGAGACCAAAAGAGAGTAGGAAGAGGAAGAGAAGGAGAAGAAGGGGGAGGAGGAGGGGAAAGAGAGAGAGAGAAGAGGAGTAGAGAGAAGGAAGAGAGAGAGACAAGGAGGGAGGGAGGGAGAGAGAGGGAGAAAGAGATAAGAGAAAGGTATATGCATGAATACAAGTACATGCACACATGTACATTGTACACTCACCCATAAATATACATGCACACCCACACGCACTCTCTCTCTCTCACACACACACACATATACACATATATGTATATATATATATATATATATATATATATATAATAAATACATACTACATACGTACATATTATAAACATACATAAATACACGCACAGTAAATACCTGTACATAGATAATACACACAAACATAATACATACATACATACATATACCAAAGGCTTTTTCCCCCTTACACGGGGGGTAGCCAAAAAGAAAAAGGCATAGAAACCACTCCCACCCATTCCATTTCCTATATATTCCACTCCCCTCCACCCTCCTCCCTACCTCTTATCTTGGCACCTCCTGGATGACGGGTCATCCCTGCATCCTGTCCACTGTCCACGAACATAATAAATACATATAAATACTTATATAGTACATAGATAATACATAGGTACATACATACACAGTGCATACGTACATGACACAAATTAATACATACACAGTGCATACGTACATGATATAAATTAATACATACATAGTACATACGTACATACATAATACATAGGTACATACATACACAGTGCATACGTACATCAACAGTACATTTGTACATACATAATACATAGGTATATACATACAGTACATACGTACTTAACACAAACTGATACATACATAGTACATACGTAAACACATAGTACATACGTAGATACATAGTACATACATAGTACATACATACATAGTAAATAGGTACATACATAGTACATACGTAGATACAAATTACGTAGGTACATAGTACATAGGTACACACATAGTACATGTGTACCACTGATCTATATAACACCTGGATAGCGTATACGGGCCGTGGGCTGCCCCAGGAGTGAGGCCAGCGGGCGGGACATGGCCGCCATAATGGAAGTACCAAAACAGCTAGTGTGAATCGCTCCGCCGGTCATTATAACACCATTTTTAGATCAGTGTCATGGGAGCTGTCGTGTTACTCTCGTGGCCTGTGATCCAAGCATGATTGGGTATATAATGGCCACACAATTCGTCGCTGCTGGGCCCTCCATGTACATACATACATACATACGTACGTACATACATATACAAGGTGTATATCATAATTGCATCATCACAATAAAACAATATATTGATATTTATTACCTCTGGCAGAAATAACCATTTATATACATAAACTTGTGCATGTACAGTATATGGATGAGTTGGCATTGACAAATTATAATTCCAGTATATATTATAACTTCAAGGGAATGTTACACAGACAACAAATGGGATAATGATATATAGTCAAAATATTATAGGGATAATAGATCTATACTAGCATTTAACGGAATAAATATCCCTATAACATTTGATTACTGTACTGCTTATCGTTATTGGTGCTTGAATAAAAAAAAAATTGATAACTCCTTCCTCACTTTGACACCGGTTACTTTTTGAGAATACAATTTGGAGATATGATGGAGCCTGATTTTGCAGAAGCACGTGACGATACACTTGATCAAATTGACGATGAGGTTAGAATCCGGGGTTGTGTCGATCATGTGGAAAGATAGAGAAATTGCCATATCTATGATCTAAATTGTTTCAAATAGTAAAATATCGCATTAAAGTGGTGAACATGTAAGGGGCCATTCAAAGAGTATGTAACGCTGGGGGGGGGTGCATGGTAGATGCGATGCGTTACGAGGATGTGGGGGTGTTTTCAACAGTGCTACGCAACGCTAATAATGGTTATTTATATTCATTTATTAATTTATGTCATAAATTATGCACTGAAATAGCATATCCTTAACAGATCGAGCAATAAATATCGAGCAAAAAAATCCAAAAACATCATACCATGTTTCATTCTTTGATGCAATCGTAAACAATTTCACACAGGACAAATAAAAATGAGTATGTTTTGGTGAGAAGTCAAGGGGGAGGGGTGTTTGGCGGATCTGGCCTACACTTGATGGGGGTGCCGAGTTGTAATTAGTTGTAATCAGTGTTATGTAATACAGGGAGATGTAACACCCAGTGTTACGCAATGTTACATGAGGTGGGGGGTGTCGAATTTCACCAGAAAAAACGTTACATAATTTTTGAACGGGCCCCGAATAGTAATTCAGCCCATCTAATGTGAATTCCTCACACTTCACAATATAGAAAAAGCCTACACATGTAATCAGGAAGAACAACTGGTTCTATACAGCTACACAGCTCTGGACAGCGTTTGAGCCTTATAAGATATTTTTAAATGATAAATATCTATCCTGCTATTGCCACGATTACATTCGTGACAAATGGGTTGCTTCTAGATCTCTATTTCTAACTATACAAAATAAAAAGCATTAACATGACAACACCTAACAAAACAGTTGGTGGGCAACATTTTATTCCTGATGGCCGCATCATTTCTTGATGGGTATCGGGATATTTTGGGTAATAAAACCTTAATTTACTTACGAGTGGAAGGACTGCTCACATCCACCTTTTCTCCGGTTGGTGCAGTTGAATGCAGCACAAGTTGGCATTGTAAAATGATCGTTGAATATGTATATGGGAGCGAAAGCTGCCGAGAACTGTAACTGTATCAGATCAGTGATCGCGTGGCGCGACTTTGTTTTGGTACTAACATCATGGCTGCCGCCGACCTCATAATCTCGACAGCGATCCGTGATCCAGTTATATCTAGATCAGTGATTTGTACATACATGCAAAACCTATACAGTGCAATTCCATTCAGTTGAGCTATCCTAGTCAGAGGCCATCTTGTCTAGTCCCTATAGTTCTGTCATGAAGTAAGATTTATATTTTCTTACTTTCTAAAAAGAGAAAGGTTGAAAGGAAATGTTTATTTACAAACTCAATTATGAATTCCATCGTGGTGAGGGAACGAGAGAGGACATTGCATTTTATTTCTTTTTTCGTTTTTGATTTTTTTTTTCGACTATCCATGATCGACGACTCGCTCCAATCGACATGACGTCATACCCGAGGCTCGTCTGACCGTTTGTCGGTAACATGCGAGTGGACTGCTTTACCGTATCATTGCCCATCACGTCCGTGCCCAAATCATTCCGAAGTTGTTTTAGTCCCTCAAGAAGACAGGATCTTGAAGAAGAGGTTCGTAAGGTCCTTTACCAAGAGGCACTATGCCTCATTCAGTCTCAAAAAGCCACACTGAATCAATTAGACAATAAAATCAAATATACCGAAGCGCATTCAGTGTCTCAAATGATACTAGAAAGGTTAATTTTTAAAGTCATCGAGGAGTGTGTCAACGCTCCAAAACAGGACCTTGAAGAAGTTCGGCAGGTCCTTTACCAAGAGGTACTATGCCTCATTCAATCTAAAAAAGCAAAACTAGACATATTAGAAAATAAAATTAAATATACCCAAGGAGATTCAGCATCTCAAAAGATGCTACAAGAGTTAATATTTCAAGTCATCGAGGAGTGTATGGACGCTCCAAAACAACAAAGCCCATTCATCAAAGTACGGCAAATTTGGAAAAAAGCCCTTGGAGCTTTAAAGGAGAAGTATAAGAAAGCCGTCAAATCAATTAAGAAGAAGATTGAAAAATTCAACATTGAAAATCTAATGACAAACCCACAATGACCGATAAAATAAAACCTTTAAAGACACGCGTCCGGTTCTGTAGGAGAACCGGACTTAATTGATCCCATTGAAGAAGGAATGACGCGGTTGTCCGTTTCCTGTCAGGACAAAGGTGTTTAAAGCAATAAC
Source organism: Oratosquilla oratoria (assembly GCF_046742065.1). Lineage (NCBI taxonomy): Eukaryota > Metazoa > Arthropoda > Malacostraca > Stomatopoda > Squillidae > Oratosquilla > Oratosquilla oratoria. The sequence goes on from NW_027467732.1 coordinate 182,690, forward strand.
CCAGCCCATTTTCAACAAGCCCAAAGAGGCTTGGAAAGCCCTTTGCACTTTGAGACTGACTATTTTTCAGACCGTTTTCATCATGCCCACAAGCTAGGAAACTGCCATATGCTTTTTTACATATTTGACAGCCCATGTCCATCATGCCCTGAGGGGCTAGGAAATCGCCATGTGCACTCAAAGAGCACAAGTTCTGAAAAAAGGGCTTAATTCAGACACAGCCCTTCAGACGACTCGCATGCAGTTTTAGCCCTTTCGACGAGGGACCAGTTTCCCTCAGCTGAATAAAATCGACAGGCGGCGGAAGCTGGAAGGACCGAGAACCACAATCGTCAAAACCCATCGGCGGAAAGGTCGAGGAGGAGGAATTGGGCCCGACAGCAGAACCAGCAACAAGGAGTTGCGAATCAAGACCGCAACTGACGGGTTCCATGGCCAAAGATTGAAATCACAAAACTCAAGACTTATAAAACCACGTAGTAGTGAGCGCTGAAGGAACGGGTTGTTTTAATTGAAGATGAGATACCTTTCTGGGTAAGGGTGATAGGTGGTAAAGGGACATGGAGCTGCCTAGTGTAGGCCCTACAGTCTCCTGAAGTCTCCTCCATTCTTACGTTCAGAAACCTTCCTCAGGCTGACACAACGTAGGCTGAGCCACGACAGTGAAAGAAATCGCCTGGCGGCAGCATTAAGGAAGGAAAACAAAGACCGACTGGTTAAAGAGGACCCGGTTAACCTCGGAAGAACCGGGTTAGGACGGCAGAGAGGTTCGTCTCCCTCCTCAGCCGTCGGGGGCGTCGGCCTCTGGAAGCGGACTCTCGAGAACGACGACCGCCCGGAGTCAAAATTTCGTGAAGAAACTGCCTCCGACGTTTTTTCGAAAATCAATCGAATCACGTCCAAGTTGTGGTGGTAGACTCCAGCAATGATGGGAGTAAGGAGGAGAAGGAGGAGGAGTAGGGGGAGAAGAACAAGAACAAGAACGAGAAGAACAAGAAGAGAAAGAAGAAGATAAGAACAAGAGGGGAACAGGAAGAGGAGAACAAGAAGTGGATAAGGAGGAAGAAGAAGATGAAGAAAATGAGTGAGGAATAGAAAGAAGAGTATGGAGGAGAGTGAGGAAGAGGAAGAGGATGAAGAAGAGATGTGAGAATGAGTAAGAAGAGGAGTCAGGATGAGGAAGAAGAGGATGAAGAAGAGGAGTGAGTAGGAGGAAGAAGAAGATGAAGATGATGATAAAATGGAGGAGGAAGAAGAGAGAAGGAAATAAGAAAAAGAGGAATAAAAAAGGAGAGAAGAGATAGAGAGAGAGAGGAGGAAAAGGAGGGGAAGGAGAGAAAAGGAAGAGGAGGAAGAGTAGGAAGAGAGTGAGAGAGAAAGCAAGAGAGGAAGGAGGGGAGAGAAACAGCAAGAGAGAGAAGAAAGAGGAAGAGTAGACAGAGAGAGAAAGAGAGAGAGAACGAGAGAGAGAGAGACAGAGAAAGAGAGAGAGAGAAAGAGAGAGAGAACGAGAGAGAGAGAGACAGAGAAAGAGAGAGAAAGATAGACAAAGAGAGAGAATGAGGAACAGGAGTGGGAGAAAGAGAGAGAAGGAAGAGGAGAAGAGAGAGACAGAGAAAGAGTGAGAGCAAGAGAGAATGAAGAGGAGATGAACAGAGAGAGAGAGAGAGAGAGAGGGGGGGAGGGAGAGAAGGAAGAGGAGGGGAGATGAAGAAAAATGAATAGAGAGAAATAAGAGGAGAAGAGAGAGAAGGAAGAGTAGGGAGTGCGAGAGAGAGACAGAAGGAACAGGAAGGGAGAGGAGGAAAGATAGAGAGAAATAAGAGGAGAAGAGAGACAAAGAGAGCGGTAGTAAGAGAGAGAAGGAAGAGTAGGAGGATAGAGAGAGAGAGCGAGAGAGACAGACAGACAGACAGAGAGAAAGGAGGAAGAGGAGGGGAGAGAAAGAGAAAAAAGGAAGAGGAGGAAGAGAAGAGAGAGAGAGAAAGAGAAGGAAGAGGGTGAGAGAGGAGAGAAAAAAGAGGAAGAGGAGGAGGAGGAGGAAAGAGAGAGAAGAAAGAGAGACAGATAGCAAGATATAAGGAAAAAAAGGAGAGAGAGAGAGAGAGAGAGTAGAGAGTGGGTGAGAAAGACGAGGAAGAGGAGGGGAGGAAAGAAAGAGCGTGTATGAGAGAGAGAGACAGAGAGAGAGAGAGAGAGAGAGAGAGAGATAGATAGATGGGAAGGAGGAAGAGGAGCGGAGAGAAAGGGAGAGGAGGAAGAGAAGAAGAGATAAAACATGACAGAGTAAGAGAGATGACAAATAGAGAGAGAGAGAGAGAGAGAGAGAGAGAGGAGGAAGAGGATGGGAAATAGGGAAAGAGAGAGGAGAAAGAGGATGGGAAAGAGGGAGAGAGAGAGGAGGAGAGGGAAGAAAGAGTGAATGAGAGAGAGTGAGAATGGAGGAAAAGGAGGGGAGAGAAGGAAGAGGAGGAAGAGGAGAAAAAAGAGATTAAAAGAGAAGATGAGAGAGATAGATAGATAGAGAGAGAGAGAGAGGAGGGAGAGCAAGGGACTGAAGGGAGAGTAGGATGAGAGAGAAAGGGAGACAGGGAGTGAGAAATAGATAGATTACAAAGGCGGAGCATGCCGTCGACAGGAGACCTTTTTGGTCCATAACTAGGTTGGATGCGAAAAAATATATACTAATGACAAATACATAAAAAACAAATAAAAATTATAATACAAATAATAATACAAAATAAATGGATAGGTATATTTAAATAATAAACAAACAGGTAAATAGTAAATAATAAATTGACAGATAAATAATAATAAATGAAAATCAAGCAAATAAACAAACAAATAATAACACACAAATAATCAAATAATATAAAATAAATGACAGTCAATTTCAGTGGGACCCAATGGGTATCAGAGGTAAGAATTTAGAGAGATGGGGCAGTCTACCTAATCAGTTCAATAATATCGTCTGCCATGAACCAGAATGAAATATATAGAGAGCGTCAAGGATGTTGAAGGATAATGTGAAACTGACCTTTGCAAAAGGGTTGGATAAACCTTCATATACATACCTGAAAAAGAAATATAATCATTAATAAATATAGTAATAACTGAAATGATAATAAATTAAAGCAAATAAGGAGAGAGAGGGAGAGAGCGAGAGAGAGAGAGAGAGAGAGAGCGAGAGGAGAGAGAGAGAGAGAGAGGAGAGAGAGAGAGAAAGAGAGAGAGAGGAGAGAGAGAGAGAGGATATAAGGAAGAGGAGGAGAGAGAGAGAGAGAGAGAAGGAACAGGAGGAAGAGGAGAATAGATAAAGAGAGAAAAGAAAGGGTGAGAGAGGACTAGAAAAGGAAGATTTTTTTTTTATTAATTTATTACGCCAAGGCGTCAGTCAGTACATGGATATACAAGTACAAAATGTTAATATAATGCATCAGATGGATACACAATCAATAGTAGTACAATGCATATGAGTCAGAGCCTCAATAATGTCATATCGGTAATAGCAACATAACATTGAGTACAATGTGATAGTTTTAGTAATAGATGACAGCAGTGAGGACAATAAGTCCCACAACCAAGCGCAGTACAATCATGAACATTTGACAAACATAGGACATAATGGTAGTGTGCATAGACAGACCTAAATGACATACATAGTGCGCAATATCATTAGGGCCATCGACGTGAGGGGCACAAAGGTAAGAGGGAGAGAGAGAGAAAAAAAAAGAAGAAAAAAAAAAGATTCTCTCCCCCTCCCCTTTTTCCTTCCTTTTCCTTCTTTTGGTATAGTCTGAGTACGTAAACATACAATTGGAATACATATAATAATGGTTATGGGAAGCAACAAATCTATACAGAATGTGCTGAGTAACATCACGAGATGACGCACTCGACATCACATGACACCCCTCCCCACCAGGTTGAATAACCTGAGGAAGTAGAGGAATACTGTCGATTCAAGACCTCATTCTCCTATGGTGCTCCTCGACTCAGTAAATAATACAGTAGGCACGAACATTCGATAAACAAAAGTCATAACGGCAGTGTACATGGTCATACGTAAGAATCATATACAGTAAGCAGTATCACTGAAGGTCACCGATGAGAGGAGCGCAAAGGGGTGGGAGAGAAAAAAAAATACATTACACAATTTATAAATTGAGTGTGAGTGCATAAACATTCTAATGGAATACAAACGGTAATGGATATGAGCAGCAATAATATTTGTCAGAATGGGCTGTGTAACACCACAGGAAGACATAACCAATATCACACAACGACGTCCCCCCACCTCCAGGCTGAACAAGCTGTGGAAGCAGAAGAAAAGTGTAGTCGACCCAGGACCTCACCCTTCTGCAGTGCTCCTCGACTTGATCAGTAATACAGTCAATAACCACCGAATTGAGGAAAACGGGTAAGTATTATGACAAAGTTGTCAGCCTCGAGCAAGAACGTGCAGATTTGAATCAAGGTCTGACCTCTTGGTAGAAGATCTCTTACTGTGGGGCACTGAAGACAATAGTGTTCTAGGTTGTTAGCATTAGGGCTGTCGCATAGTTTACAGGTGGTGTACTGTGGTATGTCAAGAATGTGGGCAATCTGCCACAAGGGCCGATACCCCATCCTGAGTCGAGCACTAATTACATTGTGTTTTCGCACAGTTAACCCGCGTTTGCGATACTTGTAGCGACTATGGAGAGAGTGATCATGATATTGTATGGACACACTGTTAGCCTTCTCTGCATTTCTGCGTCGCATCGTCATGTCAAACCCAACTGAGTGGATGATTTTTCGTAGACATCGGAGGGAGGGCTCGGCATCCCGTGCATGTTCATTTGCTATACAGGCCGCCTTTGCGATACGATCCACCGTGTCGTTGCCATGTAGTCCAATGTGGGAGGGTATCCATACAAACGGTATGGTAAGAGAAGCATCGTTTGCAGCAGCAAGTCGACATAGGATTTCATTCACAACACGGCTGCAGATAGGTCTTGGCGAGGATAGGGCGTGCAGGGCTGATTGGGAGTCACAAATGATTATCCCGTTCACACTATGTCGAATAAGGAGAGTCACAGCATCCAAGATTGCATTCAGTTCACAGTAGGTGGAGCTCGATGAGGTGGGTAGTCTGCGGCCAATCCATGAATCATCTGGTACAGGAGGCTCCAAGGTTGGGGAGAAGATGGCACACGCTGCTCTTCCATCCGCTTGCACAGAACCATCTACGTAGACGTGGTGTGCCATAGGCACAGACGTAGATATACCAGCAATAGTCTCCAGAGCTAACTGTTTCTGCAGGAGGGGATAGGCAGCTTTCGAGGTTGGTGTAAATGTGACAGCGGGGAGGGGGACACGCCATGGTGGTAAATCAGGGGGTTCCGCCTTTGCAGGCACATCGATGTCCAGGCCACGGAGAATATCACTCACTACCCTAATGAGGGTATGTCCGCCTGCTCGAAGTGGGGGTCTGGGTGCGTTTGGACCCAGTGACGCACTTATGACATCAGTGAAGTGTGGAGCAAGATTGGGGTAGTGGAGACACTTAACAGTGAAATAGGACACAATGGCATAACTCCTCTCTACTAGAGGAGGTAGGTTGAGTTCTAACTGCATGTTCACAACACGGGTAGAGAGAGAGCACCCCAGGATAAACCTCATGACTCGATTCTGGAATTTTTCAAGTGGCTCGAGCGCTGGTTTAGGAAGTTGACACAAGGCAGGGGATAAATAGTCGACTATTGACCGAAGCAGTAGGATGTAGAGAGTCCTTGCCACTGGGATGGAGATACCTACAGCATTGTTGGCAAGCCACTTGATAGGTGCAAAGCGGGGCTCCAGACGGTCAAGAAGGCTTTTCACGAGGGCGTGAATTCGTTGACGCGCAGGTGTAGCTGGGGTGATTCGGACTGGTGCTCCCAGATATGTATACTGTGTGCAGTGAGGGATGTTATGACCACCCATAGTGAATGCAGGCAGAGCTCTGGCATTGCGTGAGGTAAAAATCCTGCTTTTCTCTGGGGAGAAAAGGAGGCCACAGGAGGTAGCGGCCATGTTGAAGTCACGGAGCATGCGCTGAAGGTCATGTGGTGAGGTGGAGTGGATGCATATGTCATCCGCATATCAGGTGATAGTAGTACCGGGGATGATAGGAAGGAGGGAGAGTAGACGATGCATCAGGATATTGAATAAGAAGGGACTTAGCACACCTCCCTGCGGGGTGCCCAGTTCGAATGGTTCATAGGAACTGTACGACCCCTTGAAGTAGACACGTGACGTTCTATTACAAAGGTAACCTCGAATCCATTTTAGTAGGTTCCCCCGAACTCCAAAGTTCACCAGTTGGTCAAGGATAATTTCCCTGTTGGCTATATCGAAGGCAGATTTGAGGTCCAAGAAAGCAACCACACTGGTGGGGGAGAGACGTGTGTAGAGTTCAACTAGGCAGTGGTGTGTGCTCCGTTGCGGAAGGAAACCATAAAGACTGGGGGAGAGCTTATCCAGTAGTCGGTGCGTCAGTCGGGCAAGAAGGATGCGTTCAAACACTTTGCTAAAACAGGTGGTGAGAGAGATAGGCCTAAATTTGTTGGTGCCAGGTTTCGGTATAGGAATGATAGTGCTTTTGGTCCAGGCTGAAGGCACATGCCCCAGGCGAAGGCAGAGATTGAAGAGCTGTAGTAGGGGGTTACTAGGAACATTCTGAAGGAGACGAAGGACTTGATAAGTGAGGCCATCCTCACCAGGGGCAGAATTCTTAACCCTAGCAAGAGCACGGTGTAGCTCGTCCTCGGTCTTCCTTGCCCAGTATTCCACCCGGTAGTGCCCTACCCACTTCTGCCTCCCGCCACAGTAAGACTAAACTTCGCTAGTCACATTCATTTTCATGCCATCTCCTGGAATGCCTTTGGTATTAGACTCCTCTAAACTCACGGCACTTAAAACCTATGTTTATCAACATCATCCACAAGTCATATTTATACAAGAGGCCTTTCCTAGTAATGCTCCACATGGGGAGGAGGCTCCTTTGCTCACAGGGTATGTCTCATATGTACACTATACCAGAAATGGCCTAATTACCTACATTCAATCATCCCTGCCTCACACGCTCGTTGGTTCCTCTGCGCAACCTGATATGACCTTTCTGCTCTTTGAGATTACCGTAGGAAATAGTACTCTTCGGTTGTGCAATGTCTACTCTGCTCCCGGTTTGATCAATTTACCAGCCCTTCCTATACCTACAGATAGTGGAATGATCTATATGGGGGATTTTAACGCAAGGCACCCTGCTCTTGGAGACGTATCTCCCACTCCCAACCGCGCTGGCAGGCCCCTGCTAGACTACATCCGCCGACATCGCCTAACACGTTGGGATACTGGTGGTGCCACACACACTCGTGGAGGTACTATAGATCACATTATCATTGCAGGTCTTGTGGTATCCAATGTCTTTTGCTCATCTATCCCTTCTCTCTTCTCTGACCATGTTGCTATTAGCCTAACATACTCCATCCTACAGGCTCAAACTTCCATCCCCCATCACCGTGCCCGCATCTCCATCCCTCCTAAATACTGCCCCACATACATCTCGTATATTTCTCGCCTCCTTCCCACTTTTGATCTTCTTTCTCCTGACAGCCTATACGATTCACTGGTGAATTCTACACATGACTTCTACACGCACTATGTGCTCCGACCACACATTCAACGTCGCACTAAGACCCGTTCTTGGACACTGGATCAGCGTATTGCCCAAGCGGAAAGAATAGCGGTGGATGCTGGGCTTTCCTTTCAAAGGCAGCCCACGCCTGAACACCTGCACCATTATCAGCTGGCCAGGGATGACCTGGATGCTCTTCAGAAATGCGTGCACACAGAGTCTTGTAATATAGATATATATATATATATATATATATATATATATATATATATATATATATATATATATATATATATATATATATATATTACAAAATAGAAATAGATAATGATGGAGGCAAAACTACAAAATATGGGGTTGGAGAAGATACATGGGAATAGAGAGAAGAGAGGAGGACGAGGAAGAGAGGAGAAGAGGAGGAAGAAGAGGCGAGGGTAGAAGGAGGAAGACCAAAGAAAGAGTATTGGAAGCTTAAATGAATGGTGTTCCTAAAGACATGAGATTACAAAGGAGGACTATGCCAACAGGAAACCTTTTGGTCCATAAGTAGGTCGGGTGCGGAAAAAGTTATTATAATAAATAAATAAAAGAAAAATAAATAAAAATTGTAATAATATAAAAAATAATAAATAAAGTAAATAAATACACAGGTGTAGTTAAGTAGTAAACAAACAGGTAAATAGTAAATAATAATAAATTAACAGATAACTGATAAATGAAAATCAAGCAAATAATAATAAACAAACAAATAATAACAAACAAATAAACAAATAATCTAAAATAGATGTCAGTCGTTACAGCATCTTGTTTAGGTGTTTATCTAAACGATTCTTAAAGCTTCGAACTGAACTACATTGCACTGCCTCTGCAGGAAGTTTATTCCATTCATTAACCACACGGTTGGCAAAGTTGTTTCTACCTACTTCCAAATTAAATCTATTTCCTGACAGTTTGAGACCCTTATTTTTTTTATCGGATTCTCATTCAGTGTGAAAATTTTGTCACTTTTGATGTTTTCAATTCCCTTCAGAATCTTAAAGACCTTTATCAAGTCACCTCTGAGTCTACGCTCTTTTAGGGAAAACAGATTCATATGCTTTAATCGATTTTCGAATGATTTATTTTTCATATCTGGAATCAGTTTTGTGGCTCGCCGTTGTATTTCTTCCAATCTGACAATGTGATATAGACGAGATTAACCTGTTCTTCATATTACGATTTTCATATTACGATTATTTTTGTCTTTAACTAAAGACTTTATTTAAAAGAAAACTTTCCCTTAGAGAATTAAATGTATTTCAATTACATCTTCATTCTGTTATTTTCCTGCTCCCATCAAACGATTCCATTCAACGTAGAAATGCCCTTTCTGAAGTAAGGTGATCAATTTGAATTCCTAGTAATTTTACAAAAAAAAAAAAAAAAAAGGTACAAATCTAACCTCTTAACACTCAGTACCAATTTCTAGTGCTCAGCCACTGCCAATCTCCAGAGGTTGAGCTCCACTGGCCGAGCTCCAGAGGCCGAGCTCCACAGGCCGAGCTCGAGAGGCCGAGTTCCAGAGGCCGAGCTCCAGAGGCCGACCTCCAAAGGCCGAGCTCCCGAGGCCGAGCTCCAGAGGCCGAGCTCCCGAGGCCGAGCTCCCGAGGCCGAGCTCCCGAGGCCGAGATCCCGAGGCCGAGCTTCCGAGGCCGAGCTCCACAGGCCGAGCTACCAAGGCCGAGCTCCCGAGGCCGAGCTCCCGAGCCGAGCTCCACAGGCCGAGCTCCAGAGGCCGAGCTCCAAAGGCCGAGCTCCCGAGGATGAGATCCAGAGGCCGAGCTCCCTAGGCCGAGCTCCACAGGCCGAGCTCCACAGGCCGAGCTCCCGATGACGAGCTAAAGAGGCCGAGCTCGACAGGCCGAGCTCCAGAGGCCGAGCTACTGAGGCCTAGCTCCCGAGGCCGAGCTCCCGAGTCCGGGCTTCAAAGGCCGAACTCCACAGGCCGAGCTCCACAGGCCGAACTCCCGAGGACAAGCTACAGAGGCCGAGCTCCACGGTCCGAGCTCCCAAGGCCGAGCTCCCGAGGCCGACCTTCAAAGGCAGAGCTCCACAGGTCGAGCTCCACAGGCCGAGCTCCCAATGACGAGCTACAGAGGCCGAGCTCAATAGGCCAAGCTCTACAGGCCGAGCTCCCTAGGCCGAGCTCACGAGGCCGAGCTCCACAGGCCGAGATCCCGAGGCCGAGCTACAAAGGCCGCGATCCACAGGCCGAGCTCTACAGGCCGAACACCATAGGCCGAGCTCCCGAGGCTGAGCTTCAAAGGCTGAGCTGCACAGGCCAAGCTCCACAGGCCGACCTCCAGAGGCCGAGCTCCACAGGCCGAGCTCCACAGGCCGAACTCCAAAGGCCTAGCTCCACAGGCCGAGTTCCCGAGGCCGAGTTTCCCAGGCCGAAGTCCAGAGGTCGAGCTCCAGAGGCCAAGCTCCCGAGGTCGAGCTTCCGAGGCCGAGCTCCCGAGGCCGAGCTTCCGAGGCCGAGCTCCTGAGGCTGAGCTATCAAGGCCGAGCTCCCGAGGCCGAGCTTCCGAGGTCGAGCTACAGAGGCCGAGCTCCACAGGCCGAGCTCCACAGGCCGAGCTCCCGAGGATGAGCTCCATAGGCCGAGTTCCCTAGGCGGAGCTCCACAGGCCGAGTTCCACAGGCCGGGCTCCACAGGCCGAGCTAGAGAGGCCGAGCTACAGAGGCCGAGCTCCAGAGGCCGAGCAACAGAGGCCGAGCTCAACAGGCCGAGCTCCAGAGGCCGAGCTTAAAAAGCCGAGCTCCAAGGCCGAGCTCCACAGACCGAGCTCACGAGGACGAGCTACAGAGGCCGAGCTCCCAAGGCCGAACTCCCGAGGGCGACCTTCAAAGGCCGAGCTCCACAGGTCGAGCTTCCGAGGACGAGCTACAGAGGCCGAGCTCCACAGTCCGAGCTCCATTGGCCGAGCTACAGAGGCCGAGCTCCCGAGGCCGAGCTCCCGAGGCCGAGGTCCACAGGCCGATATCCCGAGGCCGAGCTACAAAGGTCGAGCTCCACAGCCCGAGCTCCACAGGCCGAACACCATAGGTCGAGCTCCCGAGGCCGAGCTTCAAATGCTGAGCTCCACAGGTCAATCTCCATTGGGCGACCTACAGAGGCCAACTCAACAGGCCGAGATCCACAGGCCAAACTCCACAGGCCTAGCAGGCCGAGTTCCCGAGGCCGAAGTCCACAGGCCGAGCTCCTGAGGCCAAGCCCCCCAGGTCGAGCCTCAAAGGCCCAACTCCACAGACCGAGCTCCAAAGGCTGAGCTCCACAGGCCGAGCTTCACAGGCCGAGCTCCCGAGGCCGAGCTCCATAGGCCGAGCTCAAAAGGGCGAGCCCCCGAGGCCGAGCTCAAAAGGGCAAGCCCCCGAGGCCGAGCTCCTGAGGCCGAGCTCCACAGGCCGAGCTCCCAAGGCCGAGCTACCGAGAACGAGCTACCGAGAACGAGCTCCAGAGGCCGAGCTCCCGTAACCGAGCTCCAAAGGCCGAGCTCCATAGGCAGAGCTCCATAGGCCGAGCTCCATACGCCGAACTCCTCAAGCAGAGCTCCCGAGGCCGAACTCCAGAGGCCGAGATCCACAGGCCGAGCTCCCGAGGCCAAGCTCCACATGCGTAGCTCCCGATCTCGATCTCCCGAGGCCGAGCTCCTGAGGCCAAGCTACAGAGGCCGAGCTCCACAGGCCGAGCTACAGAGGCCAAGCTCCCGAGGCCGAGCTCCCGAGGCCGAGCTCCCGAGGCCGAGCTCCTGAGCCCAAGCTACAGAGGCCGAGCTCCACAGGCCGAGCTACAGAGGCCAAGCTCCCGAGGCCGAGCTCCCGAGGCAGAACTCCCGAGGCCGAGCTCCCGAAGCCGAGCTCACAAGGCCGAGCTCACGAGGCCGAGCTCCCGAGTCCGAGCTCCAGAGTCCGAGCTCCACAGGCCGAGCTCCAGAGGCCGAGCTCCAGAGGCCGAGCTCCACAGGCCGAGCTCCACAGGCCGAGCTCCACAGGCCGAGCTCCACAGGCCGAGCTCCACAGGCCGAGCTCCACAGGCCGAGCTCCACAGGCCGAGCTCCACAGGCCGAGCTCTACAGGCCGAGCTCCACAGGACGAGCTCCACAGGCAGAGCTCCATAGGCCGAGCTCCCAAGGCCGAGCTCCCGAGGCCGAGCTCCCGAAGCCGAGCTCACGAGGCCGAGCTCCACAGTCCGAGCTCCACAGGCCGAGCTCCACAGGCCAAGCTCCAGAGGCGGAGCTCCACAGGCCGAGCTCCACAGGCCGAGCTCCACAGGCCGAGCTCCACAGGCCGAGCTCCACAAGCCGAGGTCTACAGGCCGAGCTCCACAGGACGAGCTCCAGAGGCCGAGCTCCAAAGGCCGAGCTCCACAGGTCGAGTTACAGAGGCCGAGCTCCACAGGCCGAGCTCCAGAGGCCAAGCTCTCGAGGCCGAGCTCCAGAGTATGAGCTCACGAGGCCGAGCTCCAGAGTATGAGCTCACGAGGCCGAGCTCCACAGGCTGAGCTCCATAGGCCGAGCGCCAAAGACCGAGATCCATAGGCCGAGCTCCAGATTCGGAGCTCCCAAACCCGAGCTCAAGAGGCCAAGCTCCACAGACTTAGCTCCCGAGGCTTAGCTCCACAGGCCGAGCTCCTGAGCCCGATCTCCCGAGGCCGAGCTCACGAGGCCGAGCTACAGAGGCCAAGATCCACAGGCCGAGCTATAGAGGCCGAGCTCTCGAGGCCGAGCTCACGAGACCGAGCTCCCGAGGCCGAGCTCCCGAGGCCGAGCTCCCGAAGCTGAGCTCCCGAGGCCGAGCTCACGAGGTGGAGCTACAGAGGCTAAGCTCCACAGGCCGAGCTCCTGAGTATGAGCTCCACAGCCTAAGCTCCATAGGCCGAGCGCCAAAGGCCGAGATCTATAGGCCGAGCTCCAGATTCCGAGCTCCCAAAGCCGAGCTCAAGAGGCCAAGCTCCACAGGCCGAGCTCCCGAGGCCAAGCTACACAGGCCGAGCTCCTGAGCCCGATCTCCCGAGGCCGAGCTCACGAGGCCGAGCTACAGAGGCCAAGCTCCACAGGCAGAGCTCCCGAGGCAGAGCTCCCGAGGCCGAGCTCCCGAAGCCGAGCTCCCGAGGTCGAACTCACCAGGCCGAGCTCCCGAGGCCGAGCTCCACAGTCCGAGCTCAACAGGCCAAGCTCCACAGGCCGAGCTCCAGAGACCGAGCTCCAGAGGCCTCTTTTGTTTTGTCCCATTTAGGATGGGTCCGGCGTAGTCACTCTGCATGTGTACTGGCTAGGGAGAAAGGAAGTCGGTAGCCTAGTACCTGGCTCGCAAACATGCATTCCCCAGTCGGTGAGCTTTCGGCCCTCGCAGGGAGTAGTGACCTCGCGGAATCCATCCCCACTTGACTGGGTTCAGACATGTAGCTTGGGAGGCACCAGGATACCAGAACCTTCCTTAACAAGTATTAGAGAAAGATGGTGAAAAAGGAGAGTAGGGTAGCAAATATGAAGGATAGGGATAGAGGAATTCACAAAGGAAAAATGTGAGGGACCCCCTATCCATTCACTACCCCCCCATATATATATATATATATATATCCCTCTACTGCCCACGCGGACGAATTCGTCCGCTAAATTATCATTAAGTATAAGTGAAGGAAAACGGCATATGTGATTCTCTTTCCCGACCAGACGTTTTCGTCCTGTATCTAGCTCCCACGCTACACTTGACTCCGCCCACATACGGCGGTATTTTGTTCAGTGCATAAGCACCCAGAAGAGGTGTAGCCTGTGCGTCATTCTACTGCTAAATAGCACCATAAGTACTCTCATGGACGAGATATCAGTTAAAATATCCGTATGGAAAAATTCTTACAGGTTGCTGACATGTTGATAGTTATTTTTATATATGTAAGCACACTGTTAGAGCCATGTTCTTGTGTACATATGGGTTCTATTTTGGAGGACGAATACGTCCATTTGGGAACATGGCGTTCTTCTCAGTCTTTCACTGAGCATACAAAGATGTATATTAGTCCCTATTTGCTTGTAATCGTTATCATTTTGGGTAGTATGGTGCATTTGCATATTGTTCACTAGGTTTTCTTATATATGATTTACAGTAATAATAATAATAATAATAATAATTATTATTGTAATTATAATAATAAAAATAATTATTATTGTAATTATGATAATAATAATAATTATTGTTGTAATTATAATAATAAAAATAATTATTATTATTGTAATTATGATAATAATAATACATACATACATATACCAAGGCTTTTTTCCCCCTTACCAGGGGGGTAGCCAAAAAGGACAAGGCACAAAAACATTCCCACCCATTTCATCCCTGAAAACACTCCACACCCCTCCACCCTCCCTCCCATCTTAGCACCTCCTAGATGACGGGTCATCCCTGCACCCTGTCCACTGCCCTGGGTCAGAAGCAGTGACGCAGGACACAGCACATCCACAACAAGGCCGCTTCATTAAATCGGCGACCCCCCCTCTCCGTCCCCCCATATAAAGGAGAGGACGGGGAGAAATCCCTTCGGGCTGCGTCAAAATTTTTGCTCACACACACTACCTCACCCCCATTCCCCCGTCCAATCCACCTCATGCATCACAACATTTTCCATATACAACCATTCTCCATTCACCCCTGTCTTCTGTCCTCTCCCGTCCTTCCTCAACCGACATTCCCCTCTTCCCCAAAGCCCCCTTCACCCCATCCATCCATCTCATCCTAGGACGTCCCCTCATGTTCACTCCCTCCACATCTGCCTTCCATACCTCCTTTACTAGTCTTTCTTCACTCATTCTTTCCATGTGTCCAAACCATCCTAATACTCTTTCATCCACCCTATCTCCCAGCTCCCTTTCCACCCCTATCATTATTTTTCAACATTATTGCTCCTACAGATTTCCCTGTATCAATCTTTTATGGTAGACTCATAGAGAAAGCACATGCAAGAAATCCTGAACTAGTGCAAGTGGTTGACCTGGGGCATGTTGATAGTGATGATGACACTGAAGAAGAGGTCGAAGATTCCCTTATTATGCATCCACTTGTACCTGCTTCTATGAGTGCAACCCATGGTAGATCACCTCAGAGAAAAATTCCATCAATTATCAAAGGAACAAGAGCTCTGTATTGATGAACAAATGATTCCTTTCAAAGGAAACAGTTCCTTGACACAATATATACCTGGCAAGCCACATAAATATGGATACAAATTTTTTGTATTAGCTGGTAAGGATGGTATGACATATGATTTCATGCCATACACAGGAAAAATTAAACCTGTGAACGATCCAGCAATACCTGATCTTGGTGCAAGCTCCAATGCTGTGTTACACCTATCTCAAACCATAGCACCCAACTGTAACCACTACATGTCTTTTGATAACTGGTTTACTTCCTTGCCTTTGCTGGAGCATTTGGCAACAAGGAAAATTAGGTGTTGTGGTACAGTGCGCCAAGCACGCCTCTCAGGCATAAAGAGAGGAAAGAAAGATGAAAAAGATTTCATGAAAAAAGGGAGAGGTGCTTTTGAAGAGCTGAAGAGTACAAATAAGTCAACAGAAATTACATATGTCAAGTGGTGTGACAACAAAGTGGTTCATCTAGTGTCCACTTTTGCTAAAGCTCATCCAATAAAGAATGTTTCAAGGTATGAAAGAAAGCTCTCCCAAAGGATTGATATCCCTTGTCCTGATATAGTCCAGAAATATAACCAGGCAATGGGAGGAGTTGACTTGGCAGACTGCCTAATTTCTTTGTACATGATAAATATTAGATCAAAAAAGTATTATCATCGTATCATCTTTCACATGATTGATATGGTGCTTGTCAATAGCTGGCTATTGTACAAAAGGGATGCACTCCATCTCCAACTGCCAAAGTCGGAGGTTATCCCTTTGGCGTACTTCAAGATCAGAGTAGCATTTTCCTTGATGATAGCAGGGAAAGAAAGCAGTCGAAAAAGAGGAAGACCATCTCTGCAAGATTCTACTGCTACATCAGCCAAAGTAGCTAAATGTGGAGGGCCTCAGTCTTTACCTGAAAATTCTATCAGGTATGATAGTGTTGGGCATTGGCCTTGTGTAGAGGAACAAAGAAGGACCTGTAAGAGAAAAGGATGCACAGGCAAAACAAACATAGCATGCTCTAAATGTAAGGTCAATGTATGCCTCAATGGCAAGCAAAATTGCTTTGTACAGTTTCACACAAAATAGGTAGAGGTGATACTATATCACTCATATTTAGTGGTCAAAACTGTTTGATATACTTATTATTGGTGTTGTGAAACAAAAATAAATAAATACTATGAAAAATTAAAATGTGTATTTCATGAAAAACCAAAATGGATGTATTTCAAGAAATATACTTGTTATTTGTCATGCCCATTTGGACTAATTAGTCCACTAATTCAAAGTCACTTGGTATGAGTCATCAAATAAAAATGACAACATATATGTGCATCTTGGTCTTAAATTAGAAGAAAAAAGTGTGAAATTATTTTTTATCACGACAGATAGAAAGTTGGGCAGTAAAGGGATATATATATATATATATATATATATATATACATATATATATATATATATACATATATATATATATATATATATATATATACATATATATATATCTGCCTATGTATCTATTTACCTGTCTATCTCACTATCTCTCTCTCTCTCTCTCTCTCTCTCTCTCTCTCTCTCTCTCTCTCTCTCTCTCTCTCTCTCTCTCTCTCTCTCTCTCTCTTCTTTTCGTCTCCTAGACACAGACCGTATCAGAAACATGCAAATACATCTTTAGTTGTTGTTATTGTATTAATACAATTCTACTTACGAAGCATCATCTTCCTTGTCAGCGTACTATTGTATGTAGAAATACAATAGGCAACAATAAGTTATACATCTGCAACGGTTGGTTGCACGGAAGTGAAGAAGGAGAAGAAGAAGAAGAAAGAGGAGGTGGAGAAGGAAGAGAAGGAGGAGGAGGAGGAGAAAGAAGAGGAGGGAAGGAAAAGAAGGAGGAGGAGGCGAAGAAGAGGAAGGAAAAGGAGGAGGTGGAGAAGGAGGAGGAAGAGGAGGAAGAGGAGGAGAAGGAGGAGGAGAAGGAAGAGGAGGTTGAGGAGAAGGATGAAGAGGAGGAGAAGGAGATAGAGGAGGGAAAGGAGGAGTGGGAGAAGGAGGAGGAGGAAGAGAAGGAAGAGGAGAGGGAATAGGAAGAGGAGAAGGAAGAGAGGGAGGACAAGGAAAAAGAGGAGGAAGAGAAGGAGGAGGAGGAGGAGGAGGAGGGGGAGAAAATGTAAAAGAAGGGAAAGAAAATGTAAAAAACAAAACAAAAAAAACTTAAACGTGAATTCAGAAAGCAGACAAGAACCTAAAGATGTGGTACGGGAAGGTAGATGGAATGGACGAAGAAAACCAAACGAATGAAAAGAAGAGGTATATATATATATATATATATATATGTATATATATATATATATATATATATATATATATATATATATATATATATATATATATAAATGTGCTTGTATTATTGTCCTTTTTTCATTTTAAACAAATGGGTATTTTTTAAAGATACCCAGACTATGATATAAAATACAATAAAAACCATTCTAAGATGTGCGCTGTAATATATATATATATATATATATATATATATATATATATATATATATATATATATATATATATATATATATATATATATATATATATGCAAAATAACCACGGGAGAAAGGAAACTTGTAGACGGTAAGTACTTTCGTATATTACATCTTCAGACTAAATGACAGATACAGAGTAGGGGTTTTAAATAGAAGCATCAGGTGGGAACCATAGGGGGGGGAGGGGGGAGAGAATACAATGTGAGGAGGGGGGGATGACCTTACCCCTATCGACCTGACCCACACATAAGGGTCAATCTGGTGGAAAGATCTCGGTGACCATTTGGGTTATCAATTTATCACATTTAAAATGACCATAGCTTAAGTTTACATTTTTGTCAAACGTGCCTGATACTAATCAAGATTTTAATATGTTTCTTTCTTGCAAGCTTTTTCCTTTAGCTAAAATTGTTGCCTTAGACCAATCAATATGATGGTTGTATAATGTTTTATGTTGGAATAACGCATTGTTTTCCTGGGCAGATTTCACACTATATTTATGTTGGGAAATCCTTGTTTCCAAGTTTTTCCCAGTTTGTCCAATATAAAATTTATTACAATCCTGGCAAGGAATTTTATAGACCACATCATTGTTGTTAGGAGGGCTATTCTTAATTAAAGTTTTCTTAATGGTGTGGTCATATTTAAAGGCTACTTTGTTATTCAATTTTTTGAGTAGGTTAACAATACTATGAAAATTTTCATGAAAAGGAAGGACAAGTGTATCTAGTTGTTCATGGTTTCCTAGTTCTTGATTGCAGGTTATGTGAAAGCGTTTCTTGGCCGAGCTCACGAGACCGAGCTCCAAGGGCCGAACTCCACAGGCCTAGCTGCACAGGCCGAGTTTCCGAGGCCGAGTTCCCGAGGCCGAAGTCCAGAAGCCGATCTCCCGAGGTCAAACTCCCGAGGTCGAGCCTCAAAGGCCCAACTCCACAGGCCGAGCTCCAAAGGCTGAGCTCCACAGGCCGAGCTCCACAGGCCAAGCTCCCGAGGCCGAGCTCCACAGGCCGAGCTCAAAAGGGCGAGCCCCCGAGGCCGAGCTCCAGAGGCCGAGCTCCACAGGCCGAGCTCCCGAGGCCGAGCTACCGAGAACGAGCTCCAGAGGCCGAGTTCCCGAAACCGAGCTCCAATGGCCGAGCTCCATAGGTCGATCTCCATAGGCTGAGCTCCATAGGCCGAGCTCTTCAGGCCGAGCTCCTGAGGCCGAACTCCAGAGGCCGAGCTCCCGAGGCCAAGCTCCACATGCCGAGCTCCCGAGCCCGATCTCCCGAGGCCGAGCTCCTGTGGCCAAGCTACAGAGACCGATCTCCACAGGCCGAGCTACAGAGGGAAAGGTCCCGAGGCCGACCTCCCGAGGCAGAGCTCCCGAGGCTAAGCTCCACAGTACAAGCTGCACACGCCGAGCTCCACAGGCCGAGCTCCACAGGCCAAGCTCCAGAAACCGAGCTCCACAGGCCGAGTTCCACAGGCCGAGATCTACAGGCCGAGCTCTATAGGACGAGCTCCACAGGCAGAGCTCCATATGCCGAGCTCCCAAGGCCGAGCTCACGAGGCCGAGCTCCCGAGGCAGGGCTGCTCAGGCTAAGCTCAAAAGGCCGAGCTCCGGAGGTCGAGCTCCAGAGGCCGAGATCTACAGGCCGAGCTCCACAGGCCGAGCTCCACAGGCAGAGCTCTATAGGCCGAGCTCCATAGGCCGAGCTCCACAGCCCGAGCTCCAAAGGCCGAGTTCCACAGGCCCAGCTCCACAGGCCCAGCTCCACAGGCCGAGCTTCAGAGGTCGAGATCCAAAGGCCGAGCTCCAGAGGCCAAGCTCCAGAGGCCGAGTTCCACAGGACGAACTCTACTAGCCGAGCTCCCGAGCCCAAGCTCCCGAGGCCAAGCTCCCTAGGGCGAGCTACAGAGGCCGAGCTCCCGAGGACTAGCTATAGAGGCCGAGCTCCCGAGGCCGAGCTACACAGGCCGAGCTCCACAGGCCGAGCTCCACAGGCCGAGCTCCACAAGCCGAACTGCACAGGCCCACATCCACAGGCCTAGTTCCAAAGGCCGAGCTCCACGGCTCGAGCTCCACAGGCCGAGCTCCAAAGGCCGGGCTCCAAAGGCCGAGCTCCTTCCCCCTCTGAGCTTGAAGTGCATTCAACTTCTCAGACTTCATCTCGGAAAGCATCTTCGTCCCCTCTCCAGGGGACTCCAAAGGCCTCTCAGAAGGCCTCTCAGGCAGCTATACTGCCTGATCTGGGTAATTCCCAGAATGACACCTTGATCAAAACCCCTCTCCAGGGGACTTCTCAGGCCTTACTAAAGACCTCCCAGGCAGCTTTACCGCCTGATCTGGGTAATTCCCAGAATGACCCCTTGATCAAACCCCTCTCCAGGGAACTTCTCAGGCCTCACTAAAGACCTCCCAGGCAGCTTTGCCGCCTGATCTGGATAACTCCCACAATGACACCTTGATCAAAGCAACTCGTACAGCTCAGGTGCAAGATGTGGAGATGGAGCCTCAAAAACAAAAGAGACCCCGTACTCCCTCACCATCAACTAAATCTTCACATCATGGTAGGACACCAAAGAAAGGAAATAGCAGAACTCTCGAGAACCTGTCATATTCCTCTACAAAACATAAACCGAATCTTCCCAAAACAAACCATTCCATACCTGGAAAACCAAATAAAAAACCATCCAATAACAAATAATGGCCCTATGTCAATGGAACATGCGAGGTTTCCATTCAAATAGAGAACAGATCCGGGTTCTTTTTAAAGAACATAATTTAGCCGCCATTTGTCTACAAGAAACTAAACTGGGCAATGTTATACCCAACTGTGGACACAACTTTACATTCTACAAATCTCCACCTCCTGTAGGTGAACGTGCTCATGGTGGCACAAGTATTATTTTGACCAAGTCATTACCACAAAACACGATACTACAAGTTTGTGCAACTCAAATCTTCATTAATAAATGGATCACTTTGTGCTCCCTATATCTAGAACTACTTCACTATAATGATATGGTTTTAATGAACGATGGTTCCCCCACAAGGTTTGATGTAGTCCACAACTTCAATTCTGCAATTGATCTTACAATATGCTCATCATCTTTAAGATTAGATTATCAGTGGTCAGTGGATGATAATCCCTATGGAAATTACTATTTTCCCATACATCTTAAGTATGTCCAAAATATACCCTCCCCATTTTTGCCCAAATGGAAGACAAAGGAAGCAAATTGGCAACACTATGAAAGATCCACCAAAGTCACTCGTAAAACTAATGATTTCCCTAGTCCTTCAGGTGCATACGAATATCTAACTAGTATAATGACTGGAGGAGCTATGCTATCAATTCCCAAAACAACAGGGAAACCTCGACGTCCACTGATACCATGGTGGAATAGTAATTGTGCCTTGAGCAGAAAAATTACTAGAGCCTGTTACAAACGTTATCGAAGACGTCCAATCCTGATAAACAGGTTGATATACAAGAGAAACCTTGCTAAACAAAAGCAAAATTTCAAAGAAGCAAGGAGAGAGACGTTCATAAGATACATATCAGAATTAAAGTATAATTCCCCACTTATTTTAGTTTGGGACAGAATACGCAAACTATCAGGGAAATTTTCCCCCTCCCCCCTGCCCATTCTAAAAATCAACTTAGTTGTTATATCAGATACAAGAGAAGTGGCAGAGGCATTTGCACAGCACTACTCAAATATCTCAAGTGCCAGTCACTACTCCCCTGAATTCCACAGTATAAGGAACACAACAGTAGTTACTCCGCCTGCTTGCACTAATGCTGAGGCATATAACACTCCATTTAACATCATTGAATTTGAACATGCCTTATCTTTATCTTCACCAACAGCACCTGGAGAAGATGATATCACATATGCAATGATTTCCCATCTACCTCGGGAGTCTAAAACATTCTTTATTGATGTTTTGAATGAATTTTGGTGTTCAGGAACCTCTTATAAGTTGTGGAAAAACTCTGTTCTAGTTCCATTTTTGAAACCTGGAAAAGACCCTAGTGATCCCAAAAGTTACAGACCTATAGCTCTTACCAGCTGTATTTTTAAGATCTATGAACGAATGGTGAATATTCGTTTGGTGTGGCTCCTAGAATCAAAGAATTGATTATCAGAGAGGCAATATGGCTTCCGCAAAAACAGAAGTACTTTGGATCCCCTATTATATCTCACACGTGAGATACAAAATGCTTTTGCAATCCGAAATCAGACCATTGCAGTGTTCTTCGATTTGGAAAAAGCTTTTGACACTACCTGGAGAGCCGGTATCTTAAAACAGCTAGCAGATTGGAGTATCGGTGGCAATATGTTTAACTTTGCCAAAGATTTTTTTATCAAATCTATATTCAAAAGTGCGAATAGGCTCTACCCTATCATCAGAATATCTACAGGAAGAAGGTATTCCACAAGGAAGTGTCCTTAGCCCAACCTTCTTTAGTGTTGCCATTAATGGCAACAACTCCCTGTCGGAGTAATTGGCCAAGCATTTGCAGATGATATTGTTTTTATATGTAGTAAATCTACTGCAGTTGAAGCCTGTATCAAAATTCAGAATGCAATTAATGCTGCTACTAAATGAGCAAATAATAAAGGATTGAAATTCTCTACCGAAAAAACTAAAGCTATACGCTTTTGCAGAACACAAAAAAGGGAAGTAATCCCAACATTATTTTTAGAAGACTCAATTATAATATATGAAGACAAAGATAAATATTTAGGAATTGTTTTTGACAAAAAATTAACTTTTGCTGACCATATAAATGAGACAGCGGTTAATGTCAAACAACGATGTAACAGTCTTAAAGTTGTTAGTGGCACGAATTTTGGAGCTGACCGTACTACACTATTAAGATTATATCAAGCCATATGCCTAAGTAAGATTGATTATGGCTCTCAGGTTTATGCCTCAGCATGTAAGACACTATTGAAAAAACTGGATGTAGTACACAACATGGCGCTACGCATTTGTACTGGGGCTTTTAAGACTTCTCCTGTTGAAAGTCTTTATGTGGACTCTGGTTTTCCCCCTCTTTCCATTCGAAGGGAAGAACAGGGTCTCAGATATATGTCAAGAGCATTAACTACACATTCTAATCCAAACTACAAGTATATAAAACAACCTATCGACAGAGCACCCACTAAACCTACTTTGCCTAAGCCCCTTGAAGTGAGATTAAACAATAGTACAAGAGAGGTAGGCCTTATTCCTCCTCTAGTTATGGAAATCACTTTTGCAAAATACCTTCCGTGGTGTAGGCCACCTATAAACATTTGCCAAATGAAAGAAAGCAAAAAGATCAACTCAAGTGCTCAACTGAAAAGTAACTTCTTAGCCCATATTTCTGAACACAAAAACTCGATTGCTGTATACACTGATGGGTCAAAAACGGCTACTGGAACTGGATGTGCTATTATCCTTGGAGAAAAAATAATTAAAAGGAGCCTTCCCAATCAATTCTCAATTTTTAATGCAGAAATTTATGCTATCTATAGCTGTCTAAAACTTATTTTTAACACAAGCAGAAATGAGGATTCATATATTATTTATTGCGATTCCCAAAGTGCATTGACAGCGCTACAAGGATTGATACCCCCTAATCAACTTATCCAAGAGGTGCAGAATTGGCTGGTCCTCCTGCACTCTCGAAAACAAGTTGACATAAAGTTCTGCTGGGTTCCTTCACACGTGGGAATTCGTGGAAATGAGCAAGCTGATACAGCTGCCAAACAGGCAGCTTCCACCCCGGGTTTCCGCTCTATAAAGGTTCCCTGCGAAGACCTAATTTTTTTTTTATTAGATCATACTGTAGGATCAGGTGGCAGGACCAATGGTCCAACACGAACAGCAATTTTAAACTAAAGTCAATCAGACCTTCTGTCAGCCCCTGGACCTATACAGGGATGGACAGAAGGTCCAGCATAGTTTTAACACGCCTACGTATAGGGCACACATACCTAACCCACAAGTACCTCCTAACTAGTGGAGCAGAGAGACAGGTCTCCCAGTGCTCCAATTGTAATATTAACATCACAGTGAGGCATATACTTACCGAATGTCCTCTATTCTGATCAAAGAAGAAAATTCAGTTTAGCCAATAAACCGCTAACAAGTATTTTAGGAATGGATACCCCTGTAGGAAAGGTTTGCAATTTTTTAAAAGAGACGATTTTATTTTATGATATTTAATTATATAGTTTATGTTTGTTGTGAATGATTAGGATATACTTCTGTTTGTTGTACATGAGTAGAGAAGTAAACCTTACTTGTTATGAATGTGAAAAATAGCATCTACATATTTTAAATATATAGAATAACTTTTATGATTTTATAACTAAAATGAATTGTATATTAGTGTTTTAATGTATAGATAACTGGTTGACATATATGCGCTGAATGGCCGTGGATGCGCATATAAGTAACCCCTTCCCCGCCCCTTACCCTCCAGGCCTGGGGGGGAAGGGCGGGGGAGGTGAAGAGGGAGGTGGGGTGGAAGGGGTGCCTTTTGTCTTGTTATCAACCATATAAGGAAGAGAATTATTGAAGAAAGGTCAAGCCGATGTCATGCTGAAGTGGTTATTTATGTTCTGGAAAAGCATTTCCTTAAGTCTTCAGTTTCCAGCATTTTCGTTTTCCTAATACCATTCGAAGTCACATTGCCTTTGCAGTATTATTATTATTATCAATGATATTTTATCTAATTAACTCGCTACTTTAAAGTATGTGGCACGCATGGGCACAAGAACATTTCCGCTCTATATCAAGTACACATATAAAATCTTAGTGTGTGTGTGTGTGTGTGTGTGTGTGTGTGTGTGTGTGTGTGTGTGTGTGCGTACGTACGTGCTTGCGTGTATGTACACGTAACATGTGACACAAGAATGAAGAGTTTAAATCCTTGGTGTTTCTCTCTTTCTCTCTCCTTCTCTCTCTCTCTCACCATCTTTGTCTTTTCTTTCCTTTTCTTTTCTTAACCTTTGTTGCCCACTTTCCCCTCCTTTATTCTTCTGTGACCATTCTCTCTCTCTCTCTCTCTCTCTCTCTCTCTCTCTCTCTCTCTCTCTCTCTCTCTCTCTCTCTCTCTCTCTCTCTCTCTCTCTCTCTCTCTCTCTCTCTCTCTCTCTCTCCTTTCCGTCTCCTAGACACAGACCGTATCAGAAACATGCAAATACATCTTTAGTTGTTGTTATTGTATTAATACAATTCTACTTACGAAGCATCATCTTCCTTGTCAGCGTACTATTGTATGTAGAGATACAATAGGCAACAATAAGTTATACATCTGCAACGGTTGGTTGTACGGAAGTGAAGGAGGAGAAGAAGAAGAAAGAAGAGGAGGTGGAGAAGGAAGAGGAAGGAGGAGTAGAATGAGAAAGAAGAGGAGGAGGAGGAAGACGAGAAGGAAAAGAAGAAGGAGGAGGCGAAGAAGAGGTAGGAAAAGAAGGAGGTGGAGAAGGAGGAGGAAGAGGAGGAAGAGGAGGAGAAGGAGGAGGAGAAGGAAGAGGAGGTTGAGGAGAAGGATGAAGAGGAGGAGAAGGAGATAGAGGAGGGAAAGGAGGAGAGGGAGAAGGAGGAGGAGGAGGAAGAGAAGGAAGAGGAGAGGGAATAGGAAGAGAAGGAAGAGAGGGAGGACAAGGAAAAAGAGGAGGAAGAGAAGGAGGAGGAGGAGGAGGAGGAGGAGGGGGAGAAAATGTAAAAGAAGGGAAAGAAAATGTAAACAAAAGAACTTAAACGTGAATTTAAAAAGCAGACAAGAACCTAAAGATGTGGTACGGGAAGGTAGGTGGAATGGACGAAGAAAACCAAACGAATGAAGAGAAGAGGAATATATATATATATATATATATATATATATATATATATATATATATATATATATATATATATATATATATATATATATATATATATATATATATGTGTGTGTGTGTGTGTGTGTGTGTGTGTGTGTGTGTGTGTGTGTGTGTGTGTGTGTGTGTGTGTGTGTGTGTGTGTGTGTGTGTGTGTGTGTGTGTGTGTGTGTGTGTGTATTATTGTCCATTTTTTCATTTTAAACAAATGGGTATTTTGAAAAATACCCAGACAATGATATATAGTAAAATAAAACGACCCATTCTAAGATGTGCGTTGTAATAGATATCACATACGTAATAGATTTTTTTTTTTTTAAATAATGGAAGAAGATAATGATGGAGGAGGCAAAACTACAAAAGATGGGGTTGGAGAAGATACATGGGAATGGAGAGAAGAGAGGAGGACGAGGGAAAGAAGAGAAGAGGAGGAGGAAGAAGAGGCAAGGGTAGAAGGAGGAAGACCAAAGAAAGGGTACTGGAAGCTTAAATGAATGGTGTTCCTAAAGACATGATATTACAAAGGAGGGCCATGCCGACAGGAGACCTTTTGGTCCATAACTAGGTCGGGAAAAAATTATTATAATAATAAATAAATAAAAAATAAATAAAAATTTTAATAATATGAAAAATAATAAAGTAAATAAATACACAGGTGTAGTTAAATAGTAAACAAACAGGTAAATAGTAAATAATAATAAATTAACAGACAACTGATAAATGAAAATCAAGCAAATAATAATAAACAAACAAATAATAACAAACAAATAAACAAATAATATAAAATAGATGTCAGTCATTACAGCATCTTGCTTACGTGTTTATCTAAACGATTCTTAAAGCTTCGAACTGAACTACATTGCACTGCCTCTGCAGGAAGTTTATTCCATTCATTAACCACACGGTTGGCAAAGTTGTTTCTACCTACTTCCAAATTAAATCTATTTCCTGACAGTTTGAGACCCTTATTATTTATCGGATTCTCATTCAATGTGAAATTTTTGTCACTTTTGACGTTTTCAATTCCTTTCGGAAACTTAAAGACCTTTATCAAGTCACCTCTGAGTCTACGCTCTTTTAGGGAAAACAGATTCATATGCTTTAATCGATTTTCGAATGATTTATTTTTGATATTTGGAATCAGTTTTCATATTACGATTATCATAGTCTTTAGATAAAGACTATATTAAAAAGAATACTTTCACTTAGAGAATTAAATGTATTTCAATTACATCTTCATTCTGTTATTTTCTAGCTCCCATCAAACGATTCTATTCAACGTAGAAATGTCCTTCCTGAAGTAAAGTGATCAATTTGAATTCCGAGTAAGATTACGAAAAAAAAAAAAAAAAGAATTACAAATCTAACCTCTTAACACTCAGTACCAACTTCTAGTGCTAAGCCACTGTCAAGCTCCAGAGGTTGAGCTCCACAGTCTGGCCGAGCTCCAAAGGCCGAGCTCCAGAGGCCGAGCTCCAGAGGCCGAGCTCCAGAGGCCGAGTCCCGAGGCCGAGCTCCAAAGGCCGAGATCCCAAGTCCGAGCTCTCGAGGCCGAGCTCCTGAGGCCGAACTACCAAGGCCGAGCTCCCGAGGCCGAGCTCCAGAAGCCGAGCTACAGAGGCAGAGCTCCACAGGCAGAGCTCCACAGGCCGAGCTCAAGAGGCCGACCTCCCGAGACCGAGCTCCACAGACCGAGCTCCCAAGGCCGAGCTCCAGAGGCGAAGCTCCACAAGCCGAGCTCCACAGGCCGAGCTCTAAGGGCCGAGCTCCACAAGCAGAGCTACAGAGGCCAATCTCCCGAGGCCGAGCTCCCAAGGCCGTGCTCCCGAGGCCTAGCTCTACAGACCGAGCTCCCGAGGACGAGCTACAGAGGCCGAGCTCCAGAGGCCGAGCTCCAGAGTCCGAACTACAGAGGCCGAGCTCCCGAGGCCGAACTCCCGAGGCCGAGCTTCAAAGGCCGAGCTCCACAGGCCGAGCTCCACAGGCCGAACTACCGAGGACAAGCTACAGAGGCCTAGCTTCACAGGCCGAGCTCCCAAGGCCGAGCTCCCGAGGGCGACCTTCAAAGGCCGAGCTCCACAGGCCGAGCTCCCGAGGCCGAGCTCCAGAAGCCGAGCTACAGAGGCCGAGCTCCACAGGCAGAGCTCCACAGGCCGAGCTCAAGAGGCCGACCTCCCGAGACCGAGCTCCACAGACCGAGCTCCCGAGGCCGAGCTCCAGAGGCGAAGCTCCACAAGCCGAGCTCCACAGGCCGAGCTCTAAGGGCCGAGCTCCACAAGCAGAGCTACAGAGGCCAATCTCCCGAGGCCGAGCTCCCAAGGCCGTGCTCCCGAGGCCTAGCTCCACAGACCGAGCTCCCGAGGACGAGCTACAGAGGCCGAGCTCCAGAGGCCGAGCTCCAGAGTCCGAGCTACAGAGGCCGAGCTCCCGAGGCCGAGCTCCCGAGGCCGAGCTTCAAAGGCCGAGCTCCACAGGCCGAGCTCCACAGCCCGAACTACCGAGGACAAGCTACAGAGGCCTAGCTTCACAGGCCGAGCTCCCAAGGCCGAGCTCCCGAGGGCGACGTTCAAAGGCCGAGCTCCACAGGCCGAGCTCCACAGGCCGAGCTCCACAGGCCGAGCTCCACAGGCCCAGCTCCACTGGCCGAGCTCCACAGGCCGAGCTACAGAGGCCGAGCTCCCAAGGCCGAGCTCCAGAGGCCGAGCTCCAGAGGCCGAGATCCCGAGGCCGAGCTACAAAGGCCGAGCTCCACAGCCCGAGCACCATTGGCCGAGCTCCCGAGGCCGAACTTCAAAGGCTGAGCTCCACAGGCCAAGCTCCACACGCCGATCTCCCGAGGCCGATCTCCCGAGGCCGAGCTCCACAGACTGAGCTCCCGAAGCCGAGCTCCCGAGGCCGAGCTCCCGAGGCCAAGCCTCTGAGGCCGAGCTCCCGAGGCCGAGCTCCAGAGGCCAAGCTCACGAGGCCGAGATCCTGAGGCCGGGCTCCATAGTCCAAGCTCCACATGTCGAGCTCCACAAGCCGAGCTCCAGAGATCGAGCTCCATAGGCCAAGCTCCAGAGACCGAGCTCCACAGGCCGAGCTCCACAGGCCGAGCTCCACAGGCCGAGCTCCAGAGGCCGAGCTCCACAGGCCGAGCTCTACAGGCCGAGCTCTACAGGCCGAGCTCCACAGGACGAGCTCCAGAGGCCGAACTCCATAGGCCGAGCTCCCAAGCCCGAGCTCACGAGGCCGAGCTCACGAGGCAGGGCTGCACAGGCCGAGCTCAACAGGCCAAGCTCCAGAAGCCGAGCTCAACAGGCCGAGCTCCACAGGCCGAGCTCCACAGGTCGAGCCCCACAGGCCGAGCTCCAGAGGCCGAGCTCAAGAGGCTGAGCTCCACAGGCCGAGCTCAAGAGGCTGAGCTCCACAGGCCGAGCTCCAAAGGGCGACCTCCACAGGCCAAGCTCCACAGGGCGAGCTCCAAAGGCCATACTCCACAGGCCCACCTTCACAGGGCTAGTTCCACAGGCCGAGCTCCACGGTTCGAGCTCCACAGCCCGAGCTTCAAAGGCCGAGCTCCAAAGGTCAAGCTCCACAGGCCGAGTTACAGAGGGCGAGCTCCACAGGCCGAGCTCCACATGCCGAGCTCCACAGGCCGAGCTCCCGAGGCCGAGCTCCAGAGTATGAGCTCACGAGGCCGAGCTCCACAGGTTGAGCTCCATAGGCGGAGCTCCAGAGGCCAAGCTCCACAGGCCGAGCTCCAGAGGCCAAGCTTCACAGGCCGAGCTCCCGAGCCCGGTCTCCCGAGGCCGAGCTACCGAGGTCGAGCGACAGAGGCCGAGCTCCACAGGCCGAGCTACAGAGGCCGAGCTCCAGAGGTCTTGTTCCCTAGGCCGAGCTCCCGAGGCCGAGCTCTACAGGCCGAGTTCCTGAGGCCGAGCTACAGAGGCCGAGCTCCCGAGGCCGGGCTCCACAGTCCGAGCTCCAAAGGCCGAGCTCCACAAGCCGAGCTCCAAGGGCCGAGCTCCACAGGCCGAGCTCTACAGGCCGAGCTCTACAGGCTGAGCTCCACAGGACGAGCTCCAGAGGTCGAGCTCCAGGTCCCGAGATCCAGAGGCCGAGCTCCAGTGGCCAAGCTGCAGAAACCGAGTTCCACAGGACGAGTTCTACTAGCCGAACTCCCGAGGCCAAGCTCCTGAGGCCGAGCTCCCGAGACCGAGCTTCAAAGGCCGATCTCCCGAGGACGAGCTACAGAGGCCTAGCTACAGAGGCCGAGCTCCCGAGGCCGAGCTCCACAGACCCAACTCCACAGGCCTCGTTCCACAGGCCCACCTCCACAGCCCTCGTTCCACAGGCCGAGCTCCACTGTTCGAGCTCCACAGGCTTCAGATATCGAGCTACAGAGGCCGAGCTCCACAGACCGAGCTCTAGAGGCCAAGTTCCATACGCCGAGCTCTACAGGCCGAGCTCCCGAGGTCAAGCCTCCGAGGCCCAGCTCCCGAGGCCCAGCTCCCGAAGCCGAGGTCCCGAGGCCGAGCTCCCGAGGTCGAGGTCACGAGGCCGAGATCCCGAGGCCGGGTTCCATAGGCCGAGCTCCACAGGCCTAGCTCCATTGGCCGAGCTTCATTGGCTGAGATCCACAGGCCGAGCTCACGAGGAAAAGCTACCGAGGCCGGGGCTCCACAGGACGAGCTCCAGAAGCCGAGCTCCAGAGGACGAGCTCCCGATGCTGAGCTCCAGAGGGTGAGCTCCAGAGGCCGAGCTCCAGAGACCGAGCTTCACGGGTCGAGCGCCACAGGTCCAGCTCCATAGGCCGAGCTCCATTGGACGATCTCCATTGGCCGAGTTCCACAGGCCGAGCTCACGAAGCAGAACTCCCGAGGCCGGGGCTCCACAGGACGAGCTCCAGAAGCCGAGCTCCAGAGGACGAGCTCCCGAGGCTGAGCTCTAGTGGGCGAGCTCACGAGGCCGAGCTCCTGAGGCCGAGCTCCACAGACTGAGCTCCCGAAGCCGAGCTCCCGAGGACAAATCTCTGAGACCGAGGGCCAGAGGCCAAGCTCACGAGGCCGAGATCATGAGGCTGGGCTCCACAGGCAGAGCTCCACAGGCCGAGCTCCAGAGGCCGAGCTCCAGAGGCCGAGCTCCATAGACCGAGCTCAATAGGCCGAGGTCCACAGGCCGAGCTTCAAAGGACGAGCTCCACAGGCCGAGGTCCAGAGGCCGAGTTCCACAGGCCGAGCTCCACAGGCCGAGCTCCTCAGGCCGAGCTCCCGAGGCCGATCTCCACAGGCCGAGCTCCACAGGCCGAGCTCTCGAGCCCGATCTCCCGAGGCCGAGCTCCAGAGGCCGAGCTACAGGGGCCGAGCTCCACAGGTTGAGCTCCCAAACCCGAGATCCCGAGGCCGAGCTGCAGAGGCTAAGCCTCCGAGGCCGAGTTCCCAAGGCCGAGCTCCAGAGGCCGAGCTCCAGAGGCCGAGCTACAGAGGCCGAGCTCCACAGGTTGAGCTCCACAGGCCGAGCTCACGAGGCCGAGATCCCGAGGCCGGGCTCCACAGACCGAGCTCCAGAGGACGAGCTAAAAAGGTCGAGCTCCAGAGGACGAGCTAAAAAGGTCGAGCTCCTGTTGCCGAGGTCCCGAGGCCGGGCTGCCGAGGCCTAGCTCACGAGGCAGAGCTCCCGAAACAGGGCTCCACAGGCCGAGCTCCTGAGGCCGAGCTCCACAGGCCGAGCTCCACAGGCCGAGCTCCATAGGCCGAGCTCCAAAATCCGAGCTCCATTTGCCGAGCTCCATTGGCCGAGCTACCGAGGCCGAGCTCACGAGGCCCAGCTCCTGAGGCCGGGGCTCCACAGGCTGAGCTCCAGAAGCTGAGCTCCAGAGGCCGAGCTTCCGAGGCTGAGTTCCCGAGGCTGAGCTCCAGAGGCCGAGCTCCAGAGGCCTTGCTTCACAGGCCGACCTCCAAAGGCCGAACTCCACAGGCCGAGCTCCACAGGCGGGCCTCCAGGTGTCGAGCTACAGAGGCCGAGCTCCAGAGGACGAGTTTCACAGGCCGAGCTCTACAGGCCGAGCTCACGAGGCCAAGCTCCCGAGGCCGAGCTCCACAGGCCGAGCTCCAGATCCCGAGCTCCAGAGGCCGATTTCCTCAGGCCGAGTTCCAGAGTATGAGCTCACGAAGTCGAGCTCCCGAGGACGAGCTCCAAAGGCCGAGTTCCACAGGCCGAGCTCCATAGGCCGAGCTCGATAGGCCGAGCTCTAAAGGCCGAGCTCAACAGGCCGACCTCCAGACGCCGAGCTCCCGAGGCCAAGCTCCTGAGGCCGAACTCTAGAGGCCGAACTTTAGAGGCCGAGCTCCCGAGGCCGAGCTCCAGCCCAGAATTCTGGAGCTCGGCCTCTGGAGCTCGGCCTGTGCAGCCCTGCCTAGGGAGCTCGGCCTCGTGAGCTCGGGCTTGGGAGCTCGGCCTATGGAGCTCGGCCTCTGGAGCTCGTCCTGTGGAGCTCGGCCTGTGGAGCTCAGCCTATGGACCTCGG
The DNA here is from genome assembly GCF_046742065.1 of Oratosquilla oratoria. Classification (NCBI taxonomy): domain Eukaryota; kingdom Metazoa; phylum Arthropoda; class Malacostraca; order Stomatopoda; family Squillidae; genus Oratosquilla; species Oratosquilla oratoria. The sequence goes on from NW_027467732.1 coordinate 214,451, forward strand.
CCTCTGGAGCTCGTTCTCGGTAGCTCAGCCTCTGGAGCTCGGCCTCGGGAGCTCGGCCTATGGAGCTCGGCCTCAGGGGCTCGCCCTTTTGAGCTCGGCCTCGGGGGCTCGCCCTTTTGAGCTCGGGCTGTGGAGCTCGGCCTCGGGAGCTCGGCCTGTGAAGCTCGGCCTGTGGAGCTCAGCCTTTGGAGCTCGGTCTGTGGAGTTGGGCCTTTGAGGCTCGACCTCGGGGGCTTGGCCTCGGGAGCTCGGTCTCTGGACTTCGGCCTCGGGAACTCGGCCTGTGAATCTCGGCCTGTGGAGTTGGCCTCTGTAGGTCGCCCCATGGAGCTTGGACTGTGGAGCTCAGCATTTGAAGCTCGGCCTCGGGAGCTCGACCTACGGTGTTCGGCCTGTGGAGCTCGGGCTGTGGAGCTCGGCCTTTGTAGCTCGGCCTCGGGAGCTCGGCCTGTGGAGCTCGGCCTCGGGCGCTCGGCCTCGGGAGCTCGGCCTCTCTAGCTCGGCCTGTGGAGCTCGGCCTCTGTAGCTCGTCCTCGGAAGCTCGGCCTGTGGAGCTCTGCCTTTGAAGGTCGGCCTCGGGGAGCTCGGCCTTGGGAGGTCGGCCTTTGGAGCTCGGCCTCTGTAGCTCGTCCTCGTGACCTCGGTCTGTGGAGCTCGGCCTGTGGAGCTAGGCCTTTAAAGCTCGGCCTCTGGAGCTCGGCCTCTGGAGCTCGGCCTCTGGAGTTTGGCCTCTGTAGCTCGTCCTCGGGAGCTCGGACTGTGGAGCTCGGCCTGTGGAGCTCATCCTCGGGAGCTCGGCCTGTGGAGGTCGGCCTCGAGAGCTCAGCTTGTGGAGCTCGGCCTGTGGAGCTCAGCCTCTTGAGCTTGGCCTGTGGAGCACGGCCTGTGGAGCTCGCCCTGTGGAGCTCGGCCTATGGAGGTCGGCCTGTGGAGCTTGGCCTGTGGAGCTCAGCCTTTGAAGCTCGGCCTCGGGAGCTCGGCCTATGGTGTTCGGGCTGTGGAGCTCGGGCTGTGGATCGCGGCCTTTGTAGCTCGGCCTCGGGATCTCGGCCTGTGGAGGTCGGCCTCGGGAGCTCAGCTTGTGGAGCTCGGCCTGTTGAGCTCGGCCTCTGTAGCTCGTTCTCGGGAGCTCATCATCTTTAAGATTAGATTATCAGTAGTCAGTGGATGACAATCCCTATGGAAGTGACCACTTTCCTATACATCTTAAGTATGTCCAAAATATACCCTCCCCATGTTTGCCCAAATGGAAGACAAAGGAAGCAAATTGGCGACACTATGAAAGATCCACCAAAGTCACTCGTAAAGCTAATGATTTCCCTAGTCCTTCAGGTGCATACGAATATCTAACTAGTATAATGACTGGAGGAGCTATGCTATCAATTCCCAAAACAACAGGGAAACCTCGACGTCCACTGATACCATGGTGGAATAGTAATTGTGCCTTGAGCAGAAAAATTACTAGAGCCTGTTACAAACGTTATCGAAGACGTCCAATCCTGATAAACAGGTTGATATACAAGAGAAACCTTGCTAAACAAAAGCAAAATTTCAAAGAAGCAAGGAGAGAGACGTTCATAAGATACATATCAGAATTAAAGTATAATTCCCCACTTATTTTAGTTTGGGACAGAATACGCAAACTATCAGGGAAATTTTCCCCCTCCCCCCTGCCCATTCTAAAAATCAACTTAGTTGTTATATCAGATACAAGAGAAGTGGCAGAGGCATTTGCACAGCACTATTCAAATATCTCAAGTGCCAGTCACTACTCCCCTGAATTCCACAGTATAAGGAACACAACAGTAGGTACTCCGCCTGCTTGCACTAATGCTGAGCCATATAACACTCCATTTAACATCATCGAATTTGAAAATGCCTGATCTTTATCTTCACCAACAGCACCTGGAGAAGATGATATCACATATGCAATGATTTCCCATCTACCTCGGGAGTCTAAAAAATTCTTTATTGATGTTTTGAATGAATTTTGGTGTTCAGGAACCTCTTATAAGTTGTGGAAAAACTCTGTTCTAGTTCCATTTTTGAAACCTGGAAAAGACCCTAGTGATCCCAAAAGTTACAGGCCAATAGCTCTTACCAGCTGTATTTTTAAGATCTATGAACGAATGGTGAATATTCGTTTGGTGTGGCTCCTAGAATCAAAGAATTGATTATCAGAGAGGCAATATGGCTTCCGCAAAAACAGAAGTACTTTGGATCCCCTATTATATCTCACACGTGAGATACAAAATGCTTTTGCAATCCGAAATCAGACCATTGCAGTGTTCTTCGATTTGGAAAAAGCTTTTGACACTACCTGGAGAGCCGGTATTTTAAAACAGCTAGCAGATTGGAATATCGTTGGCAATATGTTTAACTTTGCCAAAGATTTTTTATCAAATCTATTGTTAAAAGTGCGAATAGGCCTATCATCAGAATATCTACAGGAAGAAGGTATTCCACAAGGAAGTGTCCTTAGCCCAACCTTCCTTAGTGTTGCCATTAATGGCAACAACTCCCTGTCGGAGTAATTGGCCAAGCATTCGCAGATGATATTGTTTTTATATGTAGTAAATCTACTGCAGTTGAAGCCTGTATCAAAATTCAGAATGCAATTAATGCTGCTACTAAATGGGCAAATAATAAAGGATTGAAATTCTCTACCGAAAAAACTAAAGCTATACGCTTTTGTAGAACACAAAAAAGGGAAGTAATCCCAAAATTATTTTTAGAAGACTCAATTATAATATATGAAGACAAAGTTAAATATTTAGGAATTGTTTTTGACAAAAAATTAACTTTTGCTGACCATATAAATGAGACAGCAGTTAATGTCAAACAACGATGTAACATTCTTAAAGTTGTTAGTGGCACGAATTTTGGAGCTGACCGTACTACACTATTAAGATTATATCAAGCCATATGCCTAAGTAAGATTGATTATGGCTCTCAGGTTTATGCCTCAGCATGTAAGACACTATTGAAAAAACTGGATGTAGTACACAACATGGCGCTACGCATTTGTACTGGGGCTTTTAAGACTTCTC
>NW_027467732.1:222500-230000 GCF_046742065.1 Oratosquilla oratoria
CGAGCTCTCGAGGCCTAGCTCCCGAGGTCGAGCCTCAAAGGCCCAACTCCACAGGCCGAGCTCCAAAGGTTGAGCTTCACAGGCCGAGCTCCTGAGGCCGAGCTCCACAGGCCGAGCTCCACAGGCCGAGCTCCACAGGCCGAGCTCCACAGGCCGAGCTACCGAGAACAAGCTCCAGAGGCCGAGCTCCATAGGCCGACCTCCTCAAGCCGAGATCCATAGGCCAAACTCCAGAGGCCGAGCTCCATAGGCCGAGCTCCCGAGCCCAAGCTCCACGTGCCGAGCTCCCGAACCCGAGGCCGAGCTCCTGAAACCAAGCTATAGAGGCCGAGCTCCACAGGCCGAGCAACAGAGTCCAAGCTCCTGAGGCCGAGCTCCCGAGGCCGAGCTCCCGAGGCCGAGCTCCCGAAACCGAGCTCCTGAGGTCGAACTCACGAGGCCGAGCTCCCGAGGCCGAGCTCCACATTCCGAGCTCCAGAGGCCGAGCTCCACAGGCCGAGCTCCATAGATCGAGCTCCACAGGCCGAGCTCCAGAGACCGAGCTCCACAGGCCGAGCTCTACAGGCCGAGCTCCACAGGCCGAGCTCTACAGGCAGAGCTCCACAGGACGAGCTCCACAGGCAGAGCTCCACAGGCCAAGCTCCTAAGGCCGAGCTCACGAGGCCGAGCTCCCGAGGCAGGGCTGCACAGGCCGAGCTCAACAGGCCGAGCTCAACAGGCCGAGCTCAACAGGCCGAGATCCCGAGGCCGAGATCTACAGGCCGAGCTCTACAGACCGAGCTCCAGACGACGGGCTCCACAGGCCGAGCTCCACTGGTCGAGCTCCATAGACCGAGCTCTAGAGGCCGAGTTCCAAAGGCCGAGTTCCACAGGCCCAGCTCCACAGGCCCAGCTCCATAGGCCGAGCTCCAGAGGCCGAGATCAAAAGGCCGAGCTCCAGAGGCCAAGCTCCAGAGGCCGAGTTCCACAAGACGAACTCTACTAGCCAAGCTCCCGAGCCCAAGTTCCCGAGGCCGAGCTCCCGAGGGCGAGCTACAGAGGCCGACCTTCCGAGGACTAGCTACAGAGGCCGAGCTCCCGAGGCCGAGCTCCACAAGCCGAGCTGCACAGGCCGATTTCCACAGGCCCACATCCACAGGCCTAGTTCCACAGGCCGAGTTCCACGGTTCGAGCTCTAGAGGCCGAGCTCCAAAGGCCGAGCTCCAAAGGCCGAGCTCCACAGGTCGAGTTCCAGAGGCCGAGCTCCACAGGCCGAGCTCCACAGGCCGAGCTCCCGAGGCCGAGCTCCAGAGTATGAGCTCACGAGGCCGAGCTCCACAGGCTGAGCTCCATAGGCCGAGCGCCAAAGGCCGAGCTCTATAAGCCGAGCTACAGATTCCTAGCTCCGAAAGCCGAGCTCAAGAGGCCAAGCTCCACAGGCCGAGCTCCCGAGGCCAAGCTCCACAGGCCGAGCTCCCGAGGCCAAGCTTCACAGGCCGAGCTCCCGAGCCCGATCTAGCGAGGCCGAGCTCCCGAGGCCGAGCTCTACAGCCCGAGCTACAGAGGCCGAGCTCCAGAGGTCGAGCTCCCGAGACAGAGCTCCCGAGGCCAAGCTCCCGAAACCGAGCTCCCGAGATCGAACTCACCAGGCCGAGCTCCCGAGGCCGAGCTCCACAGTCCGAGCTCCACAGGCCGAACTCCACAGGCCGAGCTCCCGAGGCCGAACTCCAGAGTATGAGCTCACGAGGCCGAGCTCCACAGGCAGAGCTCCACAGGCTGAGCGCCAAAGGCCGAGCTCCATAGGTCGAGCTTGAGATTCCGAGCTCCCAAAGCCGAGCTCAAGAGGCCAAGCTCCACAGGCTGAGCTCCCGAGGCAAAGCTCCACAGGCCAAGCTCCCAAGCCCGATCTCCCGAGGCCGAGCTCCCGAGGCCGAGCTACAGAGGCCGAGCTCCACAGGCCGAGCTACAGAGGCCGAGCTACAGAGGCCGAGCTCCCAAGCCCGATCTCCCGAGGCCGAGCTCCCGAGGCCGAGCTACAGAGGCCGAGCTCCACAGGCCGAGCTACAGAGGCCGAGCTACAGAGGCCGAGCTCCCGAGGCCCAGCTCCCGAGGCAGAGCTCCCGAGGCCAAGTTCCCGAGGTCGAACTCACTAGGCCGAGCTCCCGAGGCCGAGCTCCAAAGGCCGCTCTCCATTGGCCGAGCTACAGAGGCCGAGCTCCCGAGGCCCAGCTCCCGAGGCAGAGCTCCCGAGGCCAAGTTCCCGAGGTCGAACTCACTAGGCCGAGCTCCCGAGGCCGAGCTCCATAGGCCGAGCTCCATATGCCGAGCTCCACAGACCGAGCTCCACAGACCGAGCTCCACAGACCGAACTCCACAGGCCGAGCTCCACAGGCCGAGCTCCACAGGCCGAGCTCCACAGGCCGAGCTCTACAGGCCGAGCTCGACAGGCCGAGCTCCACAGCACGAGCTCCAGAGGCCGAGCTCAAGAGGCCGAGCTCAAGAGGCAGGGCTGCACAGGCCGAGCTCAACATGCCGAGCTCCAGAGGCCGAGCTCCAGAGGCCGAGCTCCACAGGCCGAACTCCAAAGGCCGAGCTCCACAGGCCAAGCTCTACAGGCTGAGCTCCAAAGGCTGAGCTCCAGAAGCCGAGGCCGAGCTCATGAGGCCGAGCTCACGAGGCCAAGCTCAGGAGATTTCCCGAGTCCGACCTCCCGAGGCCGAGCTCCAGAGATCGAGCTTCACAGGCAGAGCTCCACAGCCCAAGCTCCAAAGGCCGCTCTCCATAGGCCGAACTCCACAGGCCAAGCCTCCGAGGCCGAGTTCCCGAGGCCGAGCTCACGAGGCCGAGATCCCGAGGCCGGGTTCCACAAAGGCCCAACTCCACAGGCCGAGCTCCAAAGGTTGAGCTTCACAGGCCGAACTCCAAAGGTTGAGCTTCACAGGCCGAGCTCCCGAGGCCGAGCTCCACAGGCCGAGCTCCACAGGCCGAGCTCCACAGGCCGAGCTCCACAGGCCGAGCTCCACAGGCCGAGCTGCACGGGCCGATCTCCCGAGCCCGATCTCCCGAAGCCGATCTCCAGAGGCCAAGCTCCCGAGGCCGAGTTCCACAGGCTGAGCTCCCGAAAAATAAAAAAAATACTCGGGAGCTCGGCCTCTGTAGCTCGGCCTCGGGACCTCGGTCTTGGGAGCTCGGCCTGTAGAGCTCGGCCTGTGGAAGTCGGCCTTTGGAGCTCGGCCTATGGAGCTCGGCCTCTGAAGCTTGGACTGTTGAGCTCGGCCTGTGCAACCCTGCCTCGTGACTTCGGCCTCGTGAGCTCGGGCTTGGGAGCTCGGCCTATGGAGCTCGGCCTGTGGAGCTCGTCCTGTGGAGCTCGGCCTGTAGAGCTCGGCCTGTAGAGCTCCCCTTTTGGAGCTCGGCCTGTGGAGCTCGCCCTGTGGAGCTCGGCCTGTGTAGCTCGGCCTGTGGAGCTCGGCCTGTAGAGCTCGGCCTGTGGAGCTCGGCCTCTGGAGCTCGGCCTCTGGAGCTCGGCCTGTGGAGCTTGGCCTGTGGAGCTCGGCCTGTGTAGCTCGGACTGTGGAGCTCGGCCTCGGGAGCTCGGACTGGTGAGTTCGACCTCGGGAGCTCGGTTTCGGGAGCTCGGCCTCTGGAGCTCGGCCTCTGGAGCTCGGCCTCAGGAGCTCGGCGTCGGGGGCTCGCCCTTTTGAGCTCAGCCTGTGGAGCTCGGCCTCGGGAGCTCGGCCTGTGGAGTTCGGCCTGTGGAGCTCAGCCTTTGGAGCTCGGCCTGTGGAGTTGGGCCTTTGAGGCTCGACCTCGGGAGCTTGGCCTAGGGAGCTCGGCCTCTGGACTTCGGCCTCGGGAACTCGGCCTCGGGAACTCGGCCTGTGGAGCTAGGCTTGTGGAGTTCGGCATGTGAAGCTCGGCCTGTGGAGCTCGGCCTCTGGTGGTCGGACTGTGGAGCTTGGCCTGTGTAGCTCATCCTTTGAAGCTCGGCCTCGGGAGCTCGGCCTATGGTTTTCGGCCTGTAGAGCTCGGGCTGTGGAGCTCGGCCTTTGTAGCTCGGCCTCGGGATCTCGGCCTCTAGAGCTCGGCCTCGGGAGCTCGGCCTTGGGAGCTTGGCCTGTGGAGCTCGGCGACTGTAGCTCGGCCTTGGGAGCTCGGCCAGTGGAGCTCAGCCTGTGGAGCTCGGCCTTTGATGCTCGGCCTCGGGAGCTCGGTCTCTGGAGCTCGGCCTCTGTAGCTCGTCCTCGGGAGCTCGGCCTGTGGAGCTCGGCCTGTGGAGCTCGGCCTAGGGAGCTCGGCCTCTGGAGCTCATCCTCGGGAGCTCGGCCTGTGCAGCTCGGCCTCTGGAGCTCGGCCTCTCTAGCTCGGCCTCGGGAGATCGACGTCGGGAGCTCGGCCTTGGTAGCTCGGCCTCAGGAGCTCGGCCTCGGAAGCTCGGCCTCTGGAGCTCGGTCTCGGGAGCTCGACCTCGGGAGCTTGGCCTCGGGAGCTCGGCCTCTGGACTTCGGCCTGGGGAACTCGGTCTCGGGAACTCGGCCTGTGGAGCTAGGCCTGTGGAGTTCGGGCTGTGGAGCTCGGCCTGTGGAGCTCGGCCTCTGGAGGTCGGCCTGTGGAGCTTGGCCTGTGGAGCTCAGCCTTTGAAGCTCGGCCTCGGGAGCTCGGCCTATTGTGTTCGGCTTGTGGAGCTCGGGCTGTGGAGCTCGGCCTTTGTAGCTCGGCCTCGAGATCTCGGCCTCTGGAGCTCGGTCTCGGGAGCTCGGGCTCTGAAGCTCGGCTTCTGTAGCTCGGCCTATGGAGCTCGGCCTGTGAAGCTCGGCCTCTGTAGCTCGTCCTCGGGAGCTCGGCCTGTAGAGCTCGGCCTGTGGAGCTCGGCCTTTGAAGGTCGGCCTCTGGAGCTCGGCCTTGGGAGCTCGGCCTGTGGAGCTCGGCCTCTGTAGCTCGTCCTCGGGAGCTCGGCCTGTGGAGCTCGGCCTTTGAAGCTCGGCCTCTTTAGCTCGGCCTCGGGAGCTCGGCCTCGGGAGCTCGGCCTCTGTAGGTCGGCCTCTGGAGCTCGGCCTCTGTAGCTCGTCTTCGGGAGCTCGGCCTGAGGAGCTCGGCCTGTGGAGCTCGGCCAAGGGAGCTCGGCCTCTGGAGCTCATGCTCGGGAGCTCGGCCTGTGGAGCTCGGCCTCTGGAGCTCGGCCTCGGGAGCTCGGCCTCGGGAGCTCGACCTTGGTAGCTCGGCCTCATGAGCTCGGCCTCGGAAGGTCGGCCTGTGGAGCTCGACCTCGGGAGCTTGGCCTCGGGAGCTCGGCCTCTGGACTTCGTCCTGGGGAACTCGGCCTGTGGAGCTAGGCCTGTGGAGTTCGGCATTGTGGAGCTCGGCCTCTGGAGCTCGGCCTCTGGAGGTCGGCCTATTGTGTTCGGCCTGTGGAGCTCGGGCTGTGGAGCGCGGCCTCTGTAGCTCGGCCTCGGGATCTCGGCCTCTGGAGCTCGGCCTCGGGAGCTCGGCCTCGGGAGCTCGGCCTCTGTAGCTCGGCCTATGGAGCTCGGCCTGTGGAGCTCGGCCTCTGTAGCTCGTCCTCGGGAGCTCGGCCTGTGGAGCTCGGCCTTTGAAGGTCGGCCTCTTGAGCTCGGCCTTGGGAGCTCGGCCTGTGGAGCTCGGCCACTGTAGCTCGTCCTCGCGAGCTCGGCCTGTGGAGCTCGGCCAGTGGAGCTCGGCCTTTGGAGCTCGGCCTTTGAAGCTCGGCCTCGGGAGGTCGGCCTCGGGAGCTCGGCCTCTGGAGCTCGGCCTCTGGAGCTCGATTTCTGGAGCTCGGCCTCGGAAGCTCGGCCTCGGGAGCTCGGTCTCGGGAGCTCGGTCTCGGGAGCTCGGCCTCTGGAGTTCGGCCTCGGGAGCTCGGCCTCTGGAGCTCGGCCTCGGGACTCGGCCTGTGGAGCTCGGCCTCTGGGGCTCGGCCTCTGGAGCTCGGCCTCTCGAGCACGGCCTCTCGAGCTCAGCCTGTGGAGCTCGGCCTGTGGAGCTCGGCCAGTGGAGCTCAACCTCTGGAGATCGGCAGTGGCTGAGCACTAGAAGTTGGTACTGAGTGTTAAGAGGTTAGATTTGTACTTATTTTTATTTATTTATTTATTTATTTATTTTTGTAATCTTACTCGGAATTCAAATTGATCACTTTACTTCAGGAAGGACATTTCTACGTTGAATAGAATCGTTTGATGGGAGCTAGAAAATAACAGAATGAAGATGTAATTGAAATACATTTAATTGTCTAAGGGAAAGTTTTCTTTTAAATAAAGTCTTTAATTAAAGACAAAAATAATCGCAATATGAAATTCGTCGAAGAACAGGTTAATCTCGTCTATATCACATTGTCAGATTGGAAGAAATACAACGGCGAGCCACAAAACTGATTCCAAATATCAAAAATAAATCATTCGAAAATCGATTAAAGCATATGAATCTGTTTTCCCTAAAAGAGCGTAGACTCAGAGGTGACTTAATAAAGGTCTTTAAGATTCTGAAAGGAATTGAAAACGTCAAAAGTGACAAAATTTTCACACTGAATGAGAATCCGATAAGAAACAAGGGTCTCAAACTGTCAGGAAAGAGATTTAATTGGGAAGTAGGTAGAAACAACTTTGCCAACCTTGTGGTTAATGAATGGAATAAACTTCCTGCAGAGGCAGTGCAATGTAGTTCAGTTCGAAGCTTTAAGAATCGTTTAGATAAACACCTAAGCAAGATGCTGTAATCACTGACATCTATTTTATATTATTTGTTTATTTGTTTGTTATTATTTGTTTGTTTATTATTATTTGCTTGATTGTCATTTATCAGTTATCTGTTAATTTATTATTATTTACTATTTACCTGTTTGTTTATTATTTAACTATACCTATGTATCTATTTACTTTATTTATCATTTTTTATATTATTACAATTTTTATTTATTTTTCTTTTATTTATTTATTATTATAGTAATTTTTTCTGCACCCGACCTAGTTATGGACCAAAAGGTTTCCTGTCGGCTTGGTCCTCCTTTATAATCTCATGTCTTTAGGAACAACATTCATTTAAGCTTCCAGTACGCTTTCTTTGGTCTTCCTCCTTCTACCCTCGCCTCTTCTTACTCCTCTTCTCTTCTCTTCCTCGTCCTCCTCTCTTCTCTCCATTCCCATGTATCTTCTCCAACCCCTTCTTTTGTAGTTTTGCCTCTTCCATCATTATCTTCTTCTATTTTGTATATATATAAATATATATATATACATATATATATATATATATTTGTATATATATATATATATATATATATATATGTATATATATATATGTATATATATATATATATATATATATATATATATATATATATATATATATATATATATTACATATGTGATATATAATACAGCGCACATTTTAGAATGGGTCATTTTATTGTATTATATGGAAGTGAACATTAAGGGAGAGCGACTGGAGGAAATGGATAGTTTTAGATACTTGGGTGCAAGTGTAGCAGGAAAAGGTGGAGTGAAGGTGGAG
>NW_027467732.1:232500-240000 GCF_046742065.1 Oratosquilla oratoria
ACACACACACACACACACACACACACACACACACACACACACACACACACACACACACACACACACACACACACACACACACACACACACACACACACACACACACACACACACACACACACACACACACACACACACACACACACACACTAAGACTTTATATATGTACTTGATATAGAGTGCAAATGTTCTGGTGCCCATGCGTGCCACATACTTTAAAGTAGCGAGTTAATTAAATAAAATATCATTAATAATAATAATAATAATGCCGAGCTGCACAGGCCGAGCTCCACAGGTCGAGGTCCAGAGGCCGAGCTCCACAGGCCGAGCTGCAAAGGCCGATCTCCACAGGCCGAGCTCCAGAGGCCGCGCTCCAGAGGCCGAGCTCCCGAGGACGAGCTACAGAGGCCGAGCTCCACAGGCCGAGCTCCCGAGGCCGAGCTCCACAGGCCGAGCTCCCGAGGCCGAGCTCCACAGGCCGAGCTCAGGAGGCCGAGCTCCACAGGCCGAGCTCCAAAGGGCGAGCTCCACAAGCCGAGCTGCACAGGCCGAGCTCCACAGGCCTAGCTCCCGAAGCCGGGGCTCCACAGGCCGAGCTCCCGAGGTCGAGCTCCCGAGGCCGAGCTCCCGAGGCCGAGCTCCCGAAGCCGGGGCTCCACAGGCCGAGCTCTTGAGGCCGAGCTCCAGAGGACGAGCTCCACAGGCCGAGCTCCACAGGCCGAGCTCCATAGGTCAAGCTACATAGGCCGAGCTTCACAGGCCGAGCTCCAAAGGCCGAGCTCCACAGGCCCAGCTCCACAGGCCGAGCTGCACAGGCCTAGCTCCACAGGCCGAGCTCCGCAGGCCGAGCTCTACAAGCCGAGCTCCACAGGCCGAGCTCCACAGGCCGAGCTCCACAGGCCGAGCTCCAGATGCCGAGCTCCATAGGCCGAGCACCACAGGCCGAGTTCCACAGGCCGAGCTCTACAGGCCGAGCTACACAACCAAGCTCCCGAGGACGAGCTCCCGAGGCCGAGGTCCCGAGGCCGAGCTCACGAGGCCGAGTTCCACAGGCCGAGCTCCACAGGCCGAGTTCCACAGGCCGAGCTCCACACATCGAGCTCCACAGGCCGAGCTCACGAGCCCGATCTTCCGAGGCCAAGCTCCCGAGACCGAGCTACAGAGGCCGAGCTCCCGAAGTCGAGCTCCTGAGGCCGAGCTCACGAGGCCGAAATCCCGAGGCAGGGGCTCCACAGGCCGAGCTCCAGAGGCCGAGCTCCCGAGGCCGAGCTCCACAGGCCGAGCTCCACAGGCCGAGCTCCACAGGCCGAGCTACATAGGCCGAGCTTCACAGGCCGAGCTTCAAAGGCCGAGCTCCACAGGCCCAGCTCCACAGGCCGAGCTCCAGAGACCGAGCTCCAGATGCCGAGCTCCACAGGCCGAGCTCCAGAGGTCGAGCTCCAAAGGCCGAGCTCCAGAGTCTGTTTTCCCAAGGCCGAGCTCTACAGGCCGAGCTCCCAAAACTGAGGTCCTGAGGCCGACCTCCCGAGGCCGATCTCCACAGGTGGAGCTCCATAGGCTGAGCTCCACAGGCCGAGCTCCACAGGCCGAGCTCCACAGGCCGAGCTCCACAGGCCGAGCTCCACAGGCCGAGCTCCACAGGCCGAGCTCCACAGGCCTAGCTCCACAGGCCGAGCTCCACAGGCCGAGCTCTATAGGCGAGCTCCACAAGCCGAACTCCACAAGCCGAGCTCCACAGGCCGAGCTCCACAGGCTGAGTTCCACAGGCCAAGCTCAACAGGCCGAGCTCCACAGGCCGAGCTCCACAGGCCGAGCTCTACAGGCCGAGCTCTCGAGGCCGAGCTACACAACGGAGCTCCCAAGGACGAGCTCCCGAGGCCGAGGCCCCGAGGCCGAGCTCCACAGGCCGAGCTCCACAGGCCGAGCCCCACACATCGGAAGCTCGGCCTCGGAAGATCGGGTTCGGGAGCTCGGCCTCGGGAGCTCGGCCTCAGGAGCTCAGCCTCAGGAGCTCGGCCTCGGGAGCTCGGCCTCGGGAGCTCGCCCTTTTGAGATCGGCCTGTGGAGCTCGGCCTTTGGAGCTCGGTATGTTGAGCTCGGCCTGTGGAGCTAGGCCTGTGGAGCTCGGCCTGTGAAACTCGCCCTCGGGAGCTCGGCCTCCGGAGCTCGGTGTCAGGAGCTCGGCCTCGGGAGCTCGCCCTTTTGAGCTCGGCCTGTGGAACTTGGTATGTTGAGCTCGGCCTATGGAACTCGGCCTCTGGACCTCAGCCTCTGGAACTCGGCCTGTGGAGTTGGGCCTTTGAGGCTCGGCCTCAAAAGATCGGCCTCGGGAGCTCGGCGTCGGGATCTCGGCCTCACGAACTCGGGCTGTGGAGCTCGGCCTATGGAGCTAGGCCTGTGGAGCTGGGCCTGTGGAGATCGGCCTGTGTAGCTCGGCCTGTGGAGCTCGGCCTGTGGAGCTCGGCCTGTGGAAGTCGGCCACGGGAGGTCGGCCTCGGGAGGTCGGCCTCGGGAGGTCGGATTCGGGAGCTCGCCCTTTTGAGATCGGCCTGTGGAGCTGGGCCTGTGGAGATCGGTCTGTGTACCTCGGCCTGTGGAGCTCGGCCTGTGGAGCTCGGCCTGTGGAAGTGTAAATGTTCTATCCTTTCTTGGTGGTATAATTAAACACTTTAAGACCCTTTAAACAAGTCTTATTTCCCAAGTATATTACACAGCGCAGACTTTAACAGGTCTGCTTAGGTACCACCTCAAGGATTGACTGCCGGTCGTCTCTCCGGGGTAGCTATACTTTTTTCAACTTCCTTACATCAGCAATAATGAGTGGTACATGGTATTCTAATATTATTACATTTGTTTCAGTTTATAGTTCTTAGATATTCTTTTATATTACAATAGTTTGAATGTTTAGTTGATTATGCTTATAAACATATTATGGTTATTAATCTAGGTTACATAGTGTATTGGATATGGATAAAAGGTGTTCTTAGGAGTCAGGGGCAGTTCACGGTTTGGTCACGTGAAGGAAGGGGTTGGGTGGTGTGTGTGTATTCGTATGTGTGTTGCTGTGTAGTTTTCCGTTGTGTTGTAATCTGTGAGATTATGGTTACAGGAAGTCGGCCACGGGAGCTCAGCCTCGGGAGCTCGGCCTCGGGAACTTGACCTCAGGAGCACGGCCTGTGGAGCTCGTCCTCGGGAGATCGGCCTTCGGAGCTCGGCCTAGAAAGATCGGGCTCGGAGCTCGGCCTCGTGAGTTCGGCCTCGGGAGCTCGGCCAATGGAGCTCGGCCTGTGGAGCTCGGCCTATGGAGCTCGGCCTGTGCAGCTCGGCCTTTGGAGCTCGGCCTGTGGAGCTCGGCCTCTTGAGCTCGACCTGTGGAGCTCGGCCTGTGGAGTTCGGCCTCGTGAGCTCGGCCTCTGGAGCTCGGCCTCTGGAGCTCGGCCTCTGGAGCTCGACTTCTGTAGCTCGGCCTTGGGAGCTCGGCCTCGAGGGATTGGGCTCGGGAGCTCGGCCTGTGGAGTTCGGCGTCGGGAGCTCGGCCTGTGGAGCCTGGCCTGTGGAGCTCGGCCTGTGGAGCTCGCTCTGTGGAGCTCGGCCTGAGGAGCTCGGCCTCGGGAGCTCGGTCTCGGGAGCTCGGACTCATGAGCCCGGCCTCTGGAGCTCAGCCTCTGGAGCTAGGCCTCTGGAGCTTGGCCTCGTGAGCTCGGTCTCGGGAGCTCGGCCTTTAGAGCTCGGCCCCTTGAGCTCGGGTTTTGGAGCTCGGCCTTTGGAGCTCGCCCTCGGGAGCTCGCTCTTTTGAGCTCGGCCTGTGGAGCTCGGCCTGTGGAGCTCAAGTCTATCATCATTAAAGAGAACTCTTTTTTTGGGTTTGTCTCTCCCGAGCACGATTGCTATCTACGCTACTTATTACAATGTAGAGAATTTTCACAACTCTACACAAAGAATGCGCTGGGCTGGCGAAGCTAGGAGAAGGTTTGGAACAAGTAGTTAGAATGGTGTTTGTGAATGGCTTCCCAGATCACGTATCCGCTTGGCTACAGGGAGTAGATGAAGCCGTGTCTGTGAGCATGGACTTATTAGTAGTCTGTGCTAGACTTCTCACAAGGACACACAAAGGTAGCACATTAGATGCAACAGTGACAGAGAAATCAAAAGCCTTTGCACGAGACCGAGGATCGAGATGCCACTACAATGACTCACCCGGGAAGAGGGGAGACCTTCTGGATCAGAGTCCACCGGCCAACAGAAAAGGGAAAAAGGGCTGACCACAACGGATGGTGGAGACCACCTAGGATGCGTTCTTATATGTGTGGGAGCTCTGGCCATATCGCGAGGGATTGTGGAGAGACTTAACCTATCTGTTACGAATGTAGAGAACCAGGACATATCGCTCGACAAAGCGAGCAGGGAAGCGAACAAGGGGCGGCTGCTGTGCGAGCTGCCTACGAATCAATATAAGGGCACTCCCCAACCGTATGCCAATTGTAGATGTCTAGCTGAGAGGAAGACGTGCAAGAGCACTAGTAGATTCCGGCTGTTCAACCACGATTGTAACGGCCGACCTGACTAAAGGATTCAAACAGGGAGATGTGGCCCTGATGACAGTTGACGTTAGGGAGATAAAATGCAAAGGCGACCAAGAAGTTAAATGACGGTGGAGGGCATTCCGATACGAGTCGGTCATAGAGGGAACTGAAGTAGGGGCTGGGAATGGATGCAATTACACAGCTCGGAGAAGTCATGTTTGTCGCCGGACAAGTGAGGAATGGAATGATACGTGACTCGAGTACGAAATGGAGAAGCAGGAGCTATCAGAGGCCGGATATAGACGTAGGAATGACAATGAGGGCCATGGAGGGCAGTGTCGCTACGAAGCTCGACTTTAACGAGAAGGCGGCACCTTGTACCACCGTCGGACGTATTGGAACACTTAGCTCGATTTGGATTGGTCTCAAAGGAGCCGGAACTGATGGAAGGAGGAACAGTGTTGGGACTGCGACTAAAGAGGGACGGGAGAGGAAACCTGATGTTCAGGAGAGGCAACGACATCCCGGATGTAACGGACGAGATGAGCAGACGAGAGCTCTTCTCGCTGTGTGGCAAATTGGTTGGTCACTACCCGATCGCAGGTTGGCTCCGTGTGGGGCGTGCAGTTATATTAAGAGGCTGTCACAGAAACACGTGAAAATTGGTTTGCAGAAAAACCACTGGTAAATGAGAAACGTAGTTCGAACGTTTTCATCTATTTAAGACATCTTCAGGTATTCCCTGAAGATGTCTTAAATAGACGAAAACGTTCGGACTACGTTTCTCATTTACCAGCGTTTTTTCTGCACACACACACACACACACACACACACACACACACACACACACACACACACACACACACACACACACGTGTGTGTGTGTGTGTGTATGTGTGTGTGTGTGTGTGTGTGTGTGTGTGTGTGTGTGTGTGTGTGTGTGTGTGTGTGTGTGTGTGTGTGTGTGTGTGTGTGTGTGTGTGTGTGTGTGTGTGTGTGTGTGTGTGTGTGTGTCTGACGTGGTGGATAGGCTTAGAAATTTTAATTATTACAAAACCTATCGATAGAGAAGAAATATCTGCAGGGTCACCAATATCGAACAGGTTTTGTAAGAAAGATCAGACAAAGAACAGATGATACAGTCGCAGGACTCACTGCTAACTGGCACGTCCCTGATGACGAACAGGGAAATTCATCATAGATGTATGGGGTACCATCATGGCGGCGTGGACCATCGGGCACCCTTTAGATATATAGGGATCCACCGAATTTAATGAATAAGGTGACATCAGAGAAATATCTCATCAGAAACCAGTTGGAAGGGAGGTTAGGTTACTTCCAAAAATCACTCATAGCCAAATGAATTGCACAACCAAAAGAAACCCGGGCGTTCCTGTTGGATCATTTTTCCTAAAGGTCCAACCGTATTGCCTTGTGTGCTTACGGGCAGTGTGCCACTGAATCTGAGTAAACACTGTCCAAGCAGATACAGGTCTTGGACATTAAACAATATGAAGAAAATGAAGATCTATACTTACAACGTAAGAACCCTTTGAGAGGACCACAAGCTGAAGTGTTTAATGGAAGGACTAGACCCCATCAAGTGGGACATCGTAGGACTGAGCTAAGTCCGAAGCGCGGAAGAAAAGATAATACAGTAACAAGATAGTTAACACCTGTTCTACTATAGAGGTAAAGACAAACAAAGATCTAGTGGAGTAGGATTCTTGATAAACCGAGAGGTTGCCGGTAACGTAGTCAAGTTCAGTAGTTTGTCAGACAGGGTAGCTTGGATTGTGATTACGGTGTGTAAAAAGTATACTTAAACATAGTTCAAGTTTATGCACCAACTTCACAGAGTTCAGACGATGAAATTGAGAACTTCTATGATTATTAAGTCAGGTAATAGATAAAAAAAAACATAGGTACACGTTGGTAATAGGCGACTTTAATGCTAAAGTGAGGAAGAAGATGGGAGATGAGTCGTGCATTGAAAAGTTTAGAGTGGGTGAAAGAAATGACAGAGGCGAGATGTCAGTCAATTTTGCAGAGAACTACATGAGGATAATGAACACTTTCTTCCAAAAGCGTGTAGTTCAGTAGTTTGTCAGACAGGGTAGCTTGGATTGTGATTACACTGTGTAAAAGGTATACTTAAACATAGTTCAGGTTTATGCACCAACCTCACAGAGTTAAGACGATGAAATTGAGTACTTCTATGATTATTTAAGTCAGATAATAGATAGAAAAAACTAGGTACACGTTGGTAATAGGCGACTTTAATGTTAAAGTGGGGAAGAAGATGGGAGATGAGTCGTGCACTGGAAAGTTTGGAGTGGGTGAAAGAAATGACAGAGGCGAGATGTTAGTCAATTTTGCAGAGAACTACATGAGGATTATGAACACTTTCTTCCAAAAGCGTGTAGGTCGTAAATGAATCTGGAAAAGTCCAAGTGGAATCATATTAGAAGAGAGCAAGAGCATTAGCAATGTTACGGTCATAAATTAAGTCAGCATAGGTAGTGACCATAGAATAGTAGGTTGCACAGCTAAATTCAATTTCAGAGGCGAGAGAAATAAACTAGTTAAAAAAATAAGCCTTGCGAAGGTTAAGGATAATAAGAGGAAATTTCAGTTAGAAATTAAAAATAGACTCGAAGCTCTAAGAACTAACGAGGACACCGTCGAAAATATGAATTTGAATTTAGTGAATATCATTAAGGAATCGGCACAGAAAGTAGGAAGTACAAAAACTATTAGAGAAAACAAATACTCCAAAATAACAAATGACCTAATTAAAAGAAGAAGGACCAGACAGATTAAGAACAGGAGAGACGAAATAGAAAGAGTTTTTGAACTAAAAAAGCTTATCAACAAAAGGCAGTGATCAGAGAAAAGAAAATCATGGATGGAATAGAGGGAACTATCCGGAAAGGTAAAATTATTAAAGTGACCGAGCGCAGACATGCTTTAGGAA
>NW_027467732.1:245000-267500 GCF_046742065.1 Oratosquilla oratoria
GGACCTACGATGATATTGTATCCCTGGCATTTGGCCATTAGGCAAGTCTTTGGCGAACTCCAAAAGTGGACCATATTTCCTGATTTGTGCTGCCCTCAGAAAAGTTTTCCATGATCCCATGTTCTGTGGTGACACAATACAGTATGATCAGATTCTTCATCCGAGCAGTGTATCAGGCATATCATGCCGACCACGTTTTCCGCCCTTTGCCGGAAAAGATATATATATATACGAATTAATTTCCATCGGTCAGCCCACCCGCATTATCCGACCACTTTTTCCGCCCTCGGCAAAAAAAAAAAATAAAAATAAAAAAAATAAAAAAAAAATAAAAAGGAACGAATTATTTGTCGGCCCGCCCACCAACGCCCACTTTTCCTGTCCTCCACCGTGTGTCAACTTCGTCAAGGAGCTGCGCGGACAGATCTTCGCCGAAGGAGGCTCTCCGCCTTCCTTCCTCCAGGCGAAATTGCCTTTTAGGCTACGGGCGCACGAGAGGCTGTTTAGCCGTTTTTATAGAACACACTACTTTTAATGGAATTGCGCGCATTAGTCACTTAACCGCTAATGCGCGCAATTCCATTAAAAGTAGTGTGTTATATAAAAACGGCTAAACAGCCGCAGCGGTTGAGCGGCTAAACAGCCTCTCGTGCGTTTCATCCTTAAGTATGTCCTGTATTCCGTCCGTGGCTCCATATAGTCTTTTATCAACGTATTCCATTGCCGTTCTTCTAAATTCCTCTTTATATTCGTCTTGTTGTCGGCTGTCCTCTGTGGCCGAGTCTCGCCGAGTTGGCCAAATAGTGTCCGCTTGTCGCCGAAGTCCCCCAAATGGTCTCGAGGTTCTTCGGAAAGATAACAGATCCATGACTGACAAACAGACGTCTCAGATGAAGGATGTTTGTGTATATCCTTGTGTGTATGTATATATATACATATATATATATATATATATATATATATATATATATATATATATATATATGTATGTATGTATGCATGTATGTATGTGTCTACGTATGTATGTATGGATGTAAGTACGCATGTATTTATATACGAATGTATGTATGTACGTATGTATGTATGTATGTATGTATGTATGTATGTACGTTTGCAAGCATGTATGTATGTATGTATATAGGCATACATATGTATATGTAAGAATATATATGAATGCGTATACATGTATATACGCTTGTATATATGTATGCAAGCATGTATGCATGCAAATATGAATGTATGTGGGCATTCACATGTGTATATATACAAATATGTAACTATGTACATATGTATTATTGTTTGCACGTATGGGAACATGTATGCATGATAACATATATGCACAAATATCTGGATGTCTGCATGCATGTATATATGAATGTAGGTATGAATGTATATATATATATATATATATATATATATATATATATATATATATATATATATATATATAGGCAATTATGAATGTATGTAGTTATGCACATGTCTATGTATCCATATATGTAAAATGAATATAAATGCATATATGCATGCATGAATATTTGTATACATACATACATGTCTGCATGACTTCATATATTCATATCTATAAGTATACATGCATACATATATGTATGTATACATGTGTGTATGTTTGTATGTATGTGTATGTATGTATATGTGTATATGTATGTATGTGTGTATGTATGTATGTACGTAAGTATGTATGTAAGTGCGCATGTATTTATATACGTATGAATGTATGTATGTATATAAGTATGTATATATATATATAAGTATGGGTACGTGTACAAATACACGTGGATATATGTATTTATGTATGTGTATGTATATAGGTATGTATGTATGCATTTGTGTATGTAGGCATAGACATGTATATTTATGCATATATGTGAATACGTATACATGCGGATATGAATATATGAATATATGGTTGCATTCATGTATATATATTTGTATGTATGCGTGTATGCATATATTTGTACATGTATGTATGGATGTAAGCGTATGTGTATGCATGCAAATATGAATGTATGTAGGTACTGACATGTGTATGTTTGCAAATATGTAACTATGTACATCTGTATTATTGTATGCACGCAGGTACACATGTATGCATGAAAATGTGTGGATAAATGTCTGCATGTATGCTTATATATATGCATATATGAATGTATGTATATATTCAAGTATGTTGGTATGTATGTATATATTTATGTATATATGTATATGTGCAGTTATGATTGTATGTAGCCATACACATATCTATGTATACATATATTTGACTATGCATATATGCATGTATATATATATGTATGTATGTATGTATGTATGTATGTATGCATGTATGTACGTACGTATGTATGTATATGTATATATATATATATATATATATATATATATGTATATACATATATATATATGTATATATATATATATTATATATACAGTGTATATATATATATGTATGTGTGTATGTATGTATGCGTGTATATAAGCATGTATATATGCGTTAATGTGGTTATGTATGTCTGTGGGCATGCATATAAGTATGCTTCCACGTATGTATGCATATATGTATGTATATATGTATATACAGTATGCATGTATGTATGCATATATGTATGCCTGTATGTACACCTGTATGTATGGATGTATGTATGCATATATGTATGTGTGGATACATATGAGCAGTAGTCGTCACTGAGGTCAGGTTTTTTCACAAGGATAGGGTTGGCAGGAGTGGGGGAGGTGTAGCACTTTTCGTTAAAAATGCATTAAAATGTATAATCAACAATTCGATTAAGGAAGAGGACTGTACGGAATCTATTTGGGTAGAGATTATAGGCAAGAATAAGAAAGTTATTATTGGCGTCTTGTATAGACCTAACCTCAGCACTGAGCAGACTGATCCCCTGATTCATGAAATTCACAGAGCGTCCCAGTACAAAAACGTTGTGATCATGGGAGATTTTAATTATAGAAACATTGACTGGGAAACTTTAATAGGAGATCATGAAGCGAAGACATTCCTAGATGTGGTGCAGGATAATTTCCTAAAACAAGTGTTTACCGATCCCACGAGGGGACAAAATACCCTGGACTTAATTCTAACTAATAATGAGCACCAAATTAGCAGCGTAATAGTGGGAGATAGTCTAGGCTCTAGCGATCATCAAGAAATAAGATTTAATGTTATTTGGGAAAAATTAAAAAGTACGAATAACGTTCAAGTACCAGACTTCAGGAAAGCAAACTTTGACAATATAAAAACCTTACTATGAATCCCTTTTCAAAGTCTTACAGCAGCTCCTCATTCTATCTCCTACCAAAGAAGAGGGAGAAAAGCTGTCTATGAGATTCGAAATCAGGTTGATGGGAAACCCATTGCTATTTTACTTATGAGTGGTGCTCCTGAGTGATGCTAAGAACGAGAGAGTGACAGACTGACAGCATATTCTGTCACTATCTCCCTAATTATACCAAGGGTTTCTTGGAAGGCAGTACAAGAAATCTTAAAAGACCCTGAGCCAGGCCAAGTTTTTTCTCAAAATTGAGGGTATAATGTCTAGTCTATACAAATACAGTAGGCCTACAACACTAATTAAAAGAAGTAATTGTGGTGTAATAAGTATAGAGATGTTTCTGTATGTAAATGAAAGTATGTTGGATTGGGGATAGTAGAAAGTGTGTTCTAGAGGGGCGATAGATGTATGGCTACTGTGGTGCCCTTCTTAGCTCTTGGGTCCTGGAAGAAAGTACAGGCTGGTCCCCGGCTTTCAAAGGCCCTAGCAGTAGCCAGCATTTCAATCCAGACAAATGTATTGGAAACAATGATCCATAAGTCAAAAGTAAGACTTGCATGGTGCTGTCCAGAATGATTTTGAGAATGTGACAGATTAAGCTTGAAAATTTGTTAATGATGACAATAATAAGGGTTCAATATGATGATAAATGATGATCACATTAATACATGTAATTCAGTCATGATCAGGATAACCAGAGGTAACTTGGAATGATGCTCAGGTGTCATAATAGTGTGTAATAAGGTAATAAATAATAATAGCCATCATGATAACACCAAAAGAAATGTGAGGTATGTTGTAGTATACTTAAGCATCTGTGTTGTTTATTGGCCAGTTCCCTACATGGGTCACTGGGGTATTTTATTCAGCTGAGGGGAATTTTTTTTTCATCTGACTTTTATTGTTATTATATCTTTAGTTTTATTTTACCAATTTTTTCTTTAACGTTTTTATGTATTTTGTAACTATTTTTCTTCAATATTTGTTTTCTATTTTTATTTTCTATTTTATCTTCGTCGTTTATATTTCTAAAAATTTGATTTTGTTTAAGTATTTATTACATTTTATGTCTATATATTTATTGTTATTAATTATATGTTACATTTATGTTTATGATTTATTCTTTCACTTTATTTAATGCTATTTTCATCTATTTTATTGATGGTACAATTAGTAATGATAGTAATTCATGTTCTGAATGAAGAATGTGTGATTTTTCTGTCTTGGAGCGTACCGACATGAGATGTAGGTATTTTCAGGGTAATTCCTTGAATTCTAATTTGGAAAGCATCGGTTTCCATCTTGACACCAATAGCAATGGTTACTCTGGTAGTGTTCCTGAATACCTTGGGCATAGTAACTAGGGTAACTGTAGTAATAGGCGTTTGTTTGTTTTTTGTTTGTCGGTTTTGCTGCCACATTGTGTACCGTTAGTCTGGTGTTCTTTGACACCTGGCCTCGTCTGGTATGGTAGTTAGGGCGAGTACCATTGCACCAGTTGGCTTGGTATTGTCGATGAGTATTGCCTTGGTAACGTGGTTGGTATTGCATTGTTTGGTAATTGTTTTGGCTATTACGAGTGGTCCGGTTGTTTCTTGTAAGATCAGGCTTCTGGATTGGCTGTCCTCGTTGATTTGCCTTCCTGTGGGGCTTTCTTTGACAGGATTCTGCCATTTCTTTCTTCGCCTGTCTTTGGAGGAAAGAATTGGTCACCGGCACTATTACAATTAAACCGGACACTATTACAATTAAACAAACATGATTTTACATAATACATCTGACTTCTGATCATACATTTGACTTTACACAAAAGAATCAAGTTCGAAGGTTTTAACGGGATTGAATAGACGTAAGACCGGGTCACAGATCACCAAACAGTCATGAAATATAAGCTAATCCTAAGCCCAATGCTACTCACTCCGCGCTTCACTTATATAGGGCTCTACAAAGCTAAGTCCTAGTAAATCTGGCTTGCTGCTATATCAAGGGAAAATGGTACTAACCTCAAGGCTGGCATTTTGAATCTGACCCGTGTAGTAGGTTTAAGCAGGGTCTGGACAATCGTATAGACTCGTTGGATACTACAAGGGGGGCGGGATTTACCTAGCCTGACGAGCCTACATTGTTTAAGCGGGAAATACAAACGAAATATTTTTACGTCACGGCCTGTGACGTAGCAGAGACGCCTGCGCAATGGACACTTGAATAATCAACATATTACCAAAAAACAATCAATATCATTATAAACTAATACCATAGTTACATTAATAAATACATACAATACATAAAGAAAATACCTTACGGTGACATATTTGGACATAACCAAAGCAGCACAATACGAACACACGTAACATGACATTTCCTCGAAACTATAACAATTACATATTTGGCAAGTATACATCGCAGATGTAACAATATATATATATATATGTATGTATATATATATGAATATATATATATGTATATATATACATACATATATATTATATATATATATATATATATATATATATAATATAAAATCAGTTATCCTGAGTCTACTGCTGAACAAAGGCCTCCTTCATAGCATTCCATGATTCGCACGACCGCGCCAACCTCTGCCACGTCACTCATGTAATCTTCTCAATTTCGTCTCTCCACCTTCTGTCTGGTCTCCCTCTTTCACGCTTCCCATCTCGCGGCGTCCACTCAGTAACACACTTGCTCCATCGTTCATCAGTTGTTCGCACTTACTTGTCCAATTCCATTACCTCTCTTTTATAGCCTCCACAATATCTTTCACTCTAGTCTGCTCTCTCACCCAACTTCCTCTCTTCCGGTCTCTCAGCGTTATTCCCATCTTTGATCTCTCCATTCTCCTCTGTGTAATCCTTAGCTTTGTTTATATCGCCTTCGTCAGTTTACAAGTCTCACAGCCGCAGATTATTGCTGACAGATTGCATTGATTGTAAACTTTAAGTGTCATACATAAAGGTAGAGAGCCTCTCAGGATTTTATTATACTTACCAAACACTTTCCAACCAATTTTGATATGTCCTTTTATTTCATCATCATGATCTTTTGTCACTTTCACCACGTGGTCTAAATAATTATACTTTTCAACTTCTTCAAGACTCACCATCGATTATGATCTCTATTTAAAACTTTCGTGTTAAACATTGGTTTTACTTTTAATCACTTTTAAACCTACTTTGAGACTTTCCTTGTTCAGATCACTCAGCATATCTTGCAAATCTTCTGCTCTTTCTCAAATAAGAATAATTACATTCGCAAATCTTATGTGGTTCAAATATGCGCCATTAATCTTCAAACCTTTCTCCTAACAACTCAACCTTCTGAAATCTCTTCCAAGCATGCTGTGAACAATTTGGGTGAAATTGCATCGCCTTGCCGTACGCCTTTCTCGATCTTGCTTTTTTTCTGTATCTTTATGTAGTCGAATTACTGCGGTAACTTTTGCATAAATCTTTTTTTAGAACCCCTACGATCTGTTCGTTTGCATCCTGCTTGCGAAGCGAGCTTAGTAGTGCTATCTGTTGTACTGAGTCAAAGGCATTATCATAATCTACAAAAGCTAAACAAAGATGAATATTGTATTCTGTCGTCTTCTCTATTTGTTGATTCATCGCCTACAAATGGTCTAAAGTTGAATGTCCGCTTCAAAAGTCTGCCTATTCTCTTGGTTTTCATCTAAAACTTGACTTATTTTATATGTAAATATCTTGGAGAATATTTTATATATATTTGATAGCAAGCTGATCTGTTATTTGATACTAAGGTGTTTTTAGTGTCCCTTTTTATGTAGCAAAATCACTATACCATTACACCAGGATTCAGGAACGCTTTCTTGACGCAAGCACTGGGTGTACAACTGAGCTAGCTTAGTATGAACTTCTTTCCCTGCGTCTTTCAAAAGATCTATCGATATACCATCTTCTCCAGGCGTTTTTTCCTCGTTTCATATTTTTAGTGGAAGCTCTACTTCTTCCTTTGTAATTTTTGGTACAGCACTAACGTTTATAGATGAATTTACTGACTCAACTACGGTCTTCGACGAATAAAGCTCTTGGTAAAAATCTTCCACTCTTTTTACCATTCTGTCTGTGCATTTAATTATCTCTCCATTTCTATATTTCAAGCATATCATTTGCTTTCTTTCTAAAGCATGTCTGCGCTCGGCCCTTTTAATAATTTTACCTTTCCGGATAGTTTCTTCTATTTCATCCATGATTTTCTTTTCTCTGATCTCTGCTTTTTGTTGATAAGCTTGTTTAGTGCAACTCTTTCTATTTCGTCTCTCCTGTTCTTAATCTGTCTGGTCCTTCTTCTTTTAATTAGGTCATTTGTTATTTAGGAATATTTGTTTTCTCTAATAGTTTTTGTGCTTCCTACTTTCTCTGCCGATTCCCTAATGATATTCATTGAATTCAAATTCATATCTTCGACGGTGTCCTCGTTAGTTCTTAGGGCTTTAAGTCTATTTTAATTTCTAACTGAAATTCCTCTTATAATCCTTAACCTTCGCAAGGCTTATTTTTTTTAACTACTTTATTTCTCTCGACTCTGAAATTGAATTTAGCTGTGCAACCTACTATTCTATGGTCACTACTTTATGCTGACTTAATTTATGACCGTAACATTGCTAATATTCTTGTTCTCATCTAATATGATTCCATTTGGACTTCTCTAGGTTCATTTACGACCTACAAGCTTTTGAAAGAGTGTTCATTACCCTCATGTAGTTCTCTGCAAAATTGACTAACATCTCGCCTCTGCCATTTCTTTCACCGACTCCAAACTTCCTAATACACGACTCATCTCCCATCTTCTTCCCCACTTTAGCATTAAAGTTGCCTATTACCAACGTGTACCTAGGTTTTGTTTATCTATTACCTGACTTAAATATTCATAGAAGTACTCAATTTCATCATCTGAACTCTGTGAAGTTGGTGCATAATCCTGAACTAGTTTAAGTATACTTTTTACACACCGTAATCACAATCCAAGCTACCCTGTCTGACAAACTACTGAACTACACGCTTTTGGAAGTAAGTGTTCATTATCCTCATGTAGTTCTCTGCAAAATTGACTAACATCTCGCCTCTCTCATGTCTTTCACCCACTCCAAACTTTCCAATGCACGACTCATCTCCCATCTTCTTCCCCACTTTAGCATTAAGTCGCCTATTACCAACGTGTACCTAGTTTTTTTTTTATCTATTATTTGACTTAAATAATCATAGAAGTTCTCAATTTCATCGTCTGAACTCTGTGAAATTGGTGCATAAACTTGAATTATGTTTAAGTATACTTTTTACACACCGTAATCGCAATCCAAGCTACCCTGTCTGACAAACTACTGAACTTGACTACGTTACCGGCAACCTTTCGGTTTATCAAGAATCCTACTCCACTAGATCTTTGTTTGTCTTTAGCTCTATAGTAGAACAGGTGTTAACTATCTTGTTACTGTATTATCTTTTCTTCCGCGCTTCGGACTTAGCTCGGTCCTACGATGTCCCACTTGATGTGGTCTAGTCCTTCCATTAAACACTTCAGCCTGTGGTCCTCTGAAAGCGTTCTTACGTTGTAAGTATAGATCTTCATTTTCTTCATGTTGTTTAATGTCCAAGACCTGGATCTGCTTGGAAAGTGTTTACTCTGATTTGGTGGCACACTGCCCGTAAGCACAGAAGGCAATAAGGTTGGACCTTGAGGAGACAATGATCAGACAGGAACGCCCGGGTTTCTTTTGGTTGTGCAATTCATTTGGCTATGAGTGATTTTTTAGGAAGTAACCTAACCTCCCTTCCAACTGGTGTCTGATGAGATATTTCTCTGATGTCACCTTATTCGTTAAATTCGGTGGATCCCTATATATCTAAAGGGTGCCCGATGGTCCACGCCACCATGATGGTACCCCATATATCTATGATGAATTTCCCTGTTCGTCATCAGGGACGTGCCAGTTAGCAGTGAGTCCTGCGACTGTATCATCTGTTCTTTGTCTGATCTTTCTTACAAAACCTGTTCGATATTGGTGACCCTGCAGATATTTCTTCTCTATCGATAGGTTTTGTAATAATTAAAATTTCCAAGCCTATCCACCACGTCAGACACACACACACACACACACACACACACACACACACACACACACACACACACACACACTTATGTGTGTGTGTGTGTGTGTGTGTGTGTGTGTGTGTGTGTGTGTGTGTGTGTGTGTGTGTGTGTGTGTGTGTGTGTGCAGAAAAAAACGCTGGTAAATGAGAAACGTAGTCCGAACGTTTTCGTCTATTTAAGACATCTTCAGAGAATATCTGAAGATGTCTTAGATAGATAAAAACGTTCGGACTACGTTTCTCATTCACCAGTGGTTTTTCTGCAAACCAATTTTCACGTGTTTCTGTCACCGTCTCTTAATATAACTGCACGCCCCACACGGAGCCAACCTGCGATCGGGTAGTGACCAACCAATTTGCCACACAGCGAGAAGAGCTCTCGTCTGCTCATCTCGTCCGTTACATCTGGGATGTCGTTGCCTCTCCTGAACATCAGGTTTCCTCTCCCGTCCCTCTTTAGTCGCAGTCCCAACACTGTTCCTCCTTCCATCAGTTCCGGCTCCTTTGAGACCAATCCAAATCGAGCTAAGTGTTCCAATACGTCCGACGGTGGTACAAGGTGCCGCCTTCTCGTTAAAGTCGAGCTTCGTAGCGACACTGCCCTCCATGGCCCTCATTGTCATTCCTACGTCTATATCCGGCCTCTGATGGCTCCTCCTTCTCCATTTCGTACTCGAGTCACGTATCATTCCATTCCTCACTTGTCCGGCGACAAACATGACTTCTCCGAGCTGTGTAATTGCATCCATTCCCAGCACCACTTCAGTTCCCTCTATGACCGACTCGTATCGGAATGCCCTCCACCGTCATTTAACTTCTTGGTCGCCTTTGCACTTTGTCTCCCTTCCGTCAACTGTCATCAGGGCCACATCTCCCTGTTTGAATCCTTTAATCAGGTTGGCCGTTACAATCGTGGTTGAAGAGCCGGAATTTACTAGTGCTCTTGCACGTCTTCCTCTCAGCTAGACATCTACAATTGGCATACGGTTGGGGAGTGCCCTTACATTGATTCGTAGGCAACTCGCACAGCAGCCGCCCCTTGTTCGCTTCCCTGCTCGCTTTGTCGAGCGATATGTCCTGGTTCTCTACATTCGTAACAGATAGGTTAAGTCTCTCCACAATCCCTCACGATATGGCCAGAGCTCCCACACATATAACAATGCATCCTAGGTGGTCTCCACCATCCGTTGTGGTCAGCCCTTTTTCCTTTTTCTGTTGGCCGGTGGACTCTGATCCAGAAGGTCTCCCCTCTTCCCGGGTGAGTCATTGTAGTGGCATCTCGATCCTCGGTCTCGTGCAAAGCCTTTTGATTTCTCTATCGCTGTTGCATCTAATGGGCTACCTTTGTGTGTCCTTGTGAGAAGTCTAGCACAGACTACTAACAAGTCCATGCTCCCTGTAGACAAGCGGATACGTGATCTGGGAAGCCATTCAGAAACACCATTCTAACAACTTGTTCCAAACCTTCTCCTAGCTTCGCCAGCCCAGCGCGTTCTTTGTGTAGAGTTGTGAAAATTCCCTACATTGTAATAAGTAGCGTAGATAGCAATCGTGCTCGGGAGAGATAAACCCGAAAAAAGAGTTCTCTTTAATGATGATAGACTTGAGCTCCAAAGGCTGAGCTCCTCAAGCCGAGCTCAAAAGAGCGAGCTCCCGAGGGCGAGCTCCAAAGGCTGAGCTCCAAAACCCGAGCTCTAAAGGCCGAGCTCACGAGGCCAAGCTCCAGAGGCCTAGCTCCAGAGGCTGAGCTCCAGAGGCCGAGCTTATGAGTCCGAGCTCCCGAGGCCGAGCTCCTCAGGCCGAGCCCCACAGAGTAGCTTCACAGGCCAGGCTCCACAGGCCGAGCTCCCGACGCCGAACTCCACAGGCCGAGCTCTCGAGCCCAATCCCTCGAGGCTGAGCTCCAAAGGTCGAGCTCCAGAGGCCGAGCTCCAGAGGCCGAGCTCCACAGGCCGAGCTCCACAGGCCGAGCTCCACAGGCCGAGCTCCACAGGTCGAGCTGCACAGGCCGAGCTGCACAGGCCGAGCTCCATAAGCCGAGCTCCATTGGCCGAGCTCCAGAGGCCGAGCTCCGAGCCCGATCTTTCTAGGCCGAGCTCCGAAGGCCGATCTCCCGAGGACGAGCTCCACAGGCCGTGCTCCTGAGGTCAAGTTCCCGAGGCCGAGCTCCCGAGGCCGAGCTCCCGAGGCCGACCTCCCGTGGCCGACTTCCACAGGCCGAGCTCCACAGGCCGAGCTCCACAGGCCGAGCTCCACAGGCCGAGCTACACAGGCCGATCTCCACAGGCCCAGCTCCACAGGCCGATCTCAAAAGGGCGAGCTCCCAAATCCGACCTCCCGAGGCCGACCTCCCGAGGCCGACCTCCCGTGGCCGACTTCCACAGGCCGAGCTCCACAGGCCGAGCTCCACAGGCCGAGCTCCACAGGCCGAGCTCCACAGGCCGAGCTACATAGGCCCAGCTCCACAGGCCTCCATAAGCCGAGCTCCACAGCCCGAGTTCGTGAGGCCGAGATCCAGACGCCGAGCTCCCGAGGCCGATCTTTTGAGGCCGAGCCTCAAAGGCCCAACTCCACAGGCCGAGTTCCAGAGGCTGAGGTCCAGAGGCCGAGTTCCATAGGCCGAGCTCAACATACCAAGTTCCACAGGCCGAGCTCAAAAGGGCGAGCTCCCGAGGCCGAGCTCCTGACACCGAGCTCCGGAGGCCGAGCTCCCGAGGGCTAGTTTCACAGGCCGAGCTCCACAGGCCTAGCTCCACAGGCCGAGCTCAACATACCGAGCTCCACAGGCCGAGCTCCACAGGCCGATCTCAAAAGGGCGAGCTCCCGAGGCCGAGCTCCTGAGGCTGAGCTCCTGAGGCCGAGCTCCCGAGGCCGAGCTCCCGAACCCGATCTTCCGAGGCCGAGCTTCCGATGTGTGGGGCTCGGCCTGTGGAGCTCGGCCTCGGGAGCTCGTCCTTGGGAGCTCCGTTGTGTAGCTCGGCCTCGAGAGCTCGGCCTGTAGAGCTCGGCCTGTGGAGCTCGGCCTGTGGAGCTCGGCCTGTTGAGCTTGGCCTGTGGAACTCAGCCTGTGGAGCTCGGCCTGTGGAGCTCGGCTTGTGGAGTTCGGCTTGTGGAGCTCGCCTATAGAGCTCGGCCTGTGGAGCTCGGCCTGTGGAGCTCGGCCTGTGGAGCTCGGCCTGTGGAGCTCGGCCTGTGGAGCTCGGCCTGTGGAGCTCAGCCTATGGAGCTCCACCTGTGGAGATCGGCCTCGGGAGGTCGGCCTCAGGACCTCAGTTTTGGGAGCTCGGCCTGTAGAGCTCGGCCTTGGGAAAACAGACTCTGGAGCTCGGCCTTTGGAGCTCGACCTCTGGAGCTCGGCCTGTGGAGCTCGGCATCTGGAGCTCGGTCTCTGGAGCTCGGCCTGTGGAGCTGGGCCTGTGGAGCTCGGCCTTTGGAGCTCGGCCTGTGAAGCTCGGCCTATGTAGCTCGGCCTATGTAGCTCGGCCTGTGGAGCTCGGCCTGTGGAGCCCCGGCTTCGGGAGCTCGGCCTCGGGAGCTCGGCCTCGGGAGCTCGACCTCGGGAGCTCGGCCTGTGGAGCCCCGGCTTCGGGAGCTCGGCCTGTGGAGCTCGGCCTGTGCAGCTCGGCTTGTGGAGCTCGACCTTTGGAGCTCGGCCTGTGGAGCTCGGCCTCCTGAGCTCGGCCTGTGGAGCTCGGCCTGTGGAGCTCGGCCTCTGTAGCTCGTCCTCGGGAGCTCGGCCTCTGGAGCGCGGCCTCTGGAGCTCGGCCTGTGGAGATCGGCCTTTGCAGCTCGGCCTGTGGAGCTCGGCCTCTGGACCTCGACCTGTGGAGCTCGGCCTGTGCAGCTCGGCATTATTATTATTATTATTAATGATATTTTATTTAATTAACTCGCTACTTTAAAGTATGTGGCACGCATGGGCACCAGAACATTTGCACTCTATATCAAGTACATATATAAAGTCTTAGTGTGTGTGTGTGTGTGTGTGTGTGTGTGTGTGTGTGTGTGTGTGTGTGTGTGTGTGTGTGTGTGTGTGTGTGTGTGTGTGTGTGTGTGTGTGTGTGTGTGCGAACGTGCTTGTGTCTATGTACACGTAACATGTGACACAGGAATGAAGAGTTTATATCCTTGGTGTTTCTCTCTTTCTCTCTCCTCTCTCTCTCACCATCTTTGTCTTTTCTTTTCTTTTCTTAACCTTTGTTGCCCACTTTCCCCTCCTTTATTCTTCTTTGACCATTCTCTCTCTCTCTCTATCTATCTATCGATATACCTATCTTATCTCTATCTATATCTTCCTCCACCTGTCTATATCTCTTTCTGCCTGTCTCTCTTTCTATCTATCTATCTGTCCATCTATCTATCTATCTATATATCTTTCTATCTATCTATCTATCGATCGATCTACCTATCTTTATCTATCTGTCTATATATCTCTCTGCCTATGTATCTGTTTACCTATCTATCTCACTATCTCTCTCTGTCTCTCTCTCTCTCTCTCTTCTTTCCGTCTCCTAGACACAGACCGTATCAGAAACATGCTTTAGTTGTTGTTATTGTATTAATAAAATTCTACTTACGAATCATCATCTTCCTTGTCAGCGTACTATTGTATGTAGAAATACAATAGGCAACAACAAGTTATACATCTGCAACGGTTGGTTGTATGGAAGTGAAGGAGGAGAAGGAGGAGAAGAAGAAGAAGGAAGAGGAGGTGGAGAAGGAAGAGAAGGAGGAGGAGGAAGAAGAGGAGGAGGATGAGAAGGAAAATAAGGAGGAGGAGGCGAAGAAGAGGTAGGAAAAGGAGGAGGTGGAGGAGGAGGAAGAGGAGAAGGAGGAGGAGAAGGAAGAGGAGGAGGAAGAGAAGGAAGATGACAGGGAATAGGAAGAGAAGGAGGACAAGGAAAAAGAGGAGAAAGAGAAGGAGGAAGAGGAGGAGGAGGCGGAGGAGGAGGAGGAGGAGGCGGAGGAAGAATGAGAAAGAAAATGTAAAAAAAAAAAATAAATAAAATAAAATAAACGTGAATTTAGAAGGCGGAAAAGAACCTAAAGACGTGGTACGGGAAAGTAGGTGAAATGGACGAAGAAAACCGAATGAATGAAAAGAAGAGGAATATATATGTACAACATGCACACACACACACACACACACACACACACACACACACACACATATATATATATATATATATATATATATATATATATATATATATATATATATATATATATATATATATATATATATATATATATCATGTGCTAGTATTTTTGTCAATTTTCTTTATTTTGAATAAATGAGTATCTTGAAAAATACCCAGACTATGATATATAATACAATAAAAACACCCACTCTAAACTGTGCTCTTTTATATATATCACATTTGTTATATATATATATATATATATATATATATATATATATATATATATATATATATATATATATATACATATATATATATATACATATATATATATATATATGTATATATATATATTTATATATATACAAAATAGAAGAAGATAATGATGGAAGAGGCAAAACTACAAAAGAAGGGGTTGGAGAAGATACATGGGAATGGAGAGAAGAGAGGAGGACGAGGAAGAGAAGAGAAGAGGAGGAGTAAGAAGAGGCGAGGGTAGAAGGAGGAAGACCAAAGAAAGCGTACTGGAAGCTTAAATGAATGTTGTTCCTAAAGACATGAGATTACAAAGGAGGACCAAGCCGACAGGAAACCTTTTGGTCCATAACTAGGTCGGGTGCAGAAAAAATTACTATAATAATAAATAAATAAAATAAAAATAAATAAAAATTGTAATAATATAAAAAATAAATAAAGTAAATAGATACATAGGTATAGTTAAATAATAAACAAACAGGTAAATAGTAAATAATAATAAATTAACAGATAACTGATAAATGACAATCAAGCAAATAATAATAAACAAACAAATAATAACAAACAAATAAACAAATAATATAAAATAGATGTCAGTGATTACAGCATCTTGCTTAGGTGTTTATCTAAACGATTCTTAAAGCTTCGAACTGAACTACATTGCACTGCCTCTGCAGGAAGTTTATTCCATTCATTAACCACACGGCTGGCGAAGTTGTTTCTACCTACTTCCAAATTAAATCTATTTCCTGACAGCTTGAGACCCTTGTTTCTTATCGGATTCTCATTCAGTGTGAAAATTTTGTCACTTTTGACGTTTTCAATTCCTTTCAGAATCTTAAAGACCTTTATCAAGTCACCTCTGAGTCTACGCTCTTTTAGGGAAAACAGATTCATATGCTTTAATCGATTTTCGAATGATTTATTTTTGATATTTGGAATCAGTTTTGTGGCTCGCCGTTGTATTTCTTCCAATCTGACAATGTGATATAGACGAGATTAACCTGTTCTTCGACGAATTTCATATTGCGATTATTTTTGTCTTTAATTAAAGACTTTATTTAAAAGAAAACTTTCCCTTAGACAATTAAATGTATATCAATTACATCTTCATTCTGTTATTTTCTAGCTCCCATCAAACGATTCTATTCAACGTAGAAATGTCCTTCCTGAAGTAAAGTGATCAATTTGAATTCCGAGTAAGATTACAAAAAAAAAAAAAGTACAAATCTAACCTCTTAACACTCAGTACCAACTTCTAGTGCTCAGCCACTGCCAAGCTCCAGAGGTTGAGCTCCACTGGCCGAGCTCCACAGGCCGAGCTCCAGAGGCCGTGCTCGAGAGGCCGAGCTCCAGAGGCCGAGCCCCAGAGGCCGAGCTCCACAGGCCGAGTCCCGAGGCCGAGCTCCAGAGGCCGAGCTCCCGAGGCCGAACTCCAGAGGCCGAGCTCCCGAGACCGAGCTCCCGAGGCCGAGCTCCCGAGGCCGAGCTTCCGAGGCCGAGCTCCTGAGGCCGAGCTACCAAGAACGAGTTCCCGAGGTCGAGCTCCCGAGGCCGAGCTCCAGAAATCGAGCTCCAGAGGCCGAGCTCCAGAAGCCAGGCTCCCGAGGCCGAGCTCCCGAAGCCGAGCTTCAAAGGCCGAGCTCCACAGGCCGAGCTCCACAGGCCGAGCTCGCGAGGACGAGCTACAGTGGCCGAGCTCCACAGGCCGAGCTCCCAAGGCCGAGCTCAAGAGGCCGACCTTCAAAGGCCGAGCTCCACAGGCCGAGCTCCCGAGGACGAGCTCCACAGACCGACCTTCCGAGGCCGAGCTCCTGAGGCGAGCTACCAAGGTCGAGCTCCCGAGGCCGAGCTACAGAGGCCGAGCTCCAGAGGCCGAGCTCCACAGGCCGAGCTCCCGAGCATTAGCTCCAGAGGCCGAGATCCCTTGGCCGAGCTCCTCAGGCCGAGCTCCCAAAGACGAGCTACAGAGGTCGAGCTCCAGAGGCCGAGCTCCAGAGGCCGACCTACAGAGGCCGAGCTCCCGAGGCCGAGCTCCCGAGGCCGAACTAAAGAGGCCGAGCTCCAAAGGCTGAGCTCCACAGGCCGAGCTCCCGAGGCCGAGCTCCACAGGCCGAGCTCCACAGGCCGAGCTCCCGACGCCGAGCTACAAAGGCCGAGCTCCCGAGGCCAAGCTCCCGAGGTCGAGCTCCACAGCCCGAGCTCCACAAGCCGAACACAATAGGCCGAGCTCCTAGGCCGAGCTTCAAAGGCTGAGCTCCACAGGCCAAGCTCCACAGGCCGACCTCCAGAGGCCGAGCTCCCGAGGACGAGGTCCACAGGCCTAGCTCCACAGGCCGAGTTCCCAAGACCGAGTTCCCCAGGCCGAAGTCCAGAGGCCGAGCTCCCGAGGCCAAGCTCCCGAGGTCGAGCTCCCGAGGCCGAGCTCCAGAGGCCGAGCTCCTGAGGCCGAGCTACCAAGGCCGAGCTCCCGACGTCGATCTCCCGAGGCCGAGCTCCACAGGCCGAGCTCCTCAGGCCGAGCTCCCGAAGACGAGCTACAGAGGCCGAGCTCCAGAGGCCGAGATCCACAGGCCGAGCTACAGAGGCCGAGCTCCACAGGCCGAGCTACAGAGGCCGAGCTCCACAGGCCGACCTTCAAAGGCCGAGCTCCACAGGCCGAGCTCCCGAGGACGAGCTACAGAGGCCGAGCTCCACAGGCCGAGCTCCACAGGCCGAGCTACAGAGGCCGAGCTCCCGAGGCCGAGCTCCCGAGGCCGAGCTCCAGAGGCCGAGATCCCGAGGCCGAGCTACAAAGGCCGAGCTCCACAGCCCGAGCTCTACAGGCCGAAAACCATAGGCCGAGCTCCCGAGGCCGAGC
This sequence comes from Oratosquilla oratoria, assembly GCF_046742065.1. Classification (NCBI taxonomy): domain Eukaryota; kingdom Metazoa; phylum Arthropoda; class Malacostraca; order Stomatopoda; family Squillidae; genus Oratosquilla; species Oratosquilla oratoria. Next base: position 262,690 of record NW_027467732.1, read on the forward strand.
TTCAAAGGATGAGCTACACAGTCCAAGCTCCACAGTCCGACTACCAGAGGCCGAGCTCCACAGGCCGACCTTCACATGCCGAACTCCACAAGCCTAGCTCCACAGGCCGAGTTCCCGAGGCCGAAGTCCATAGGCCGAGCTCCACAGGCAGAGCTCCACAGGTTGAGATAAAAAGGGCGAGCCCCCGACGCCGAGCTCCTGAGGCCGAGGTCCAGAGGCCGAGCTCCCGAAACCGAGTTCCCGAGGTTGAACTCACCAGTCCGAGCTACACAGGCCGAGCTCCAGAGACCAAGCTCCACAGGCCGATCTCCAAAAGCCCAGCTCCACAGGCCAAGCTCCACAATCCGAGCTCTATTGGCCGAGCCACCGAGACCGAGCTCACGAGGCCGAGCTCCCGAGGCCGGGGCTCCACAGGCCGAGCTCCAGAAGCCGAGCTCCAGAGGCCGAGCTCCCGAGGCTGAGCTCCCGAGGCTGAGCTCCAAAGGCCGAGCTCCAGACGACGAGCTTCACAGGCCGTATTCCCGAGGCCGAGCTCCAGAGGCCGTGCTCCATAGGCAGAGCTCCACAGGCGGGGCTCCAGATGTCGAGCTACAGAGGCCGAGCTCCAGAGGCCGAGCTCCAGAGGCCGAGTTCCACAGGCCAAGCTCTACAGGCCGAGCTCACGAGGCCAAGCTCCCGAGGGCGAGTTCCACAGGCCGAGCTTCAAATCCCGAGCTCCAGAGGCCGATTTCCCCAGGCCGAGCTCTACAGGCCGAGCTCCCGAGGCCGATGCTACAGAGGCCGAGCTCCCGAGGACGAGTTCCACAGGCCAAGCTCCAAACGTCGAGCTCCATAGGCCGAGCTCAACAGACCGAGCTCCCGAAGACGAGTTCCAGAGCTCACGAAGACGAGCTCCCATGGGCGAGCTCCAAAGGCCGAGCTCCATAGGCCGAGCTCCATAGGCCGAGCTCCAGAGGCCGAGCTCCACAGGCCGACCTCCAGAGGCCGAGCTCCCGAGCCCAAGCTCCTGAGGCCGAGCTCTAGAGGTTGAACTCTAGAGGCCGAGCTCCCGAGGCCGAGCTCCGGCCCAGCTCCCGCGGCCGAGCTCCGGCCCAGCTCTCGACGCCGAGCTCCAAAGGCCGAGCTCCACAGGCCGAGCTCCACAGGCCGAGCTCCACAGGCCGAGTTCCACAAGTGGAGTTCCACAGGCCGAGCTCCAGAGGCCTAGCTCCACATGCTGAGCTCCACCGGCCGAGTTCCACAAGTCGAGCTCCAGAGGCCGAGCTCCACAGTCTGAGCTGCACAGTCCGAGCTCCACAGGCCGAGCTCCAGAAGCCGAGCTCCACAGGCCGAGCTCCACAGGCCGAGCTCCACAGGCCGAGCTCTACAGGCCGAGCTCCACAGGCCGAGCTCCACAGGCCGAGCTACAGAGGCCGAGCTCCACAGGCCGAGCTCCATAGCTCGAGCTACATAGGTCCACAGACCGAGTTACAACGGCCGAGCTCCACAGGCCGAGTTCCAGATGCCAAGCTCCAGAAGCCGAGCTCCAGACGCCGATTTCCACAGGCCGAGCTCTACAGGCCGAGCTCCCAAGGCCGAGGTCCCAAGGCCGAGCTCCCGAGGCCGAGCTACAGAGGCCGAGCTCCCGAGTATTTTTTATTTTTCGGGAGCTCAGCCTGTGGAACTCGGCCTCGGGAGCTTGGCCTCGGGAGATCGGCCTCGGGAGATATGGCTCGGGAGCTCGGCCTGTGGAGCTCGGCCTGTGGAGCTCGGCCTGTGGAACTCAGCCTTGTGAGCTCAGCTTCGAGAGCTCGACCTGTAGAGCTCGGCCTGTGGAGCTCGGCCTCTGTAGCTCGGCCTGTGGAGCTCGGCCTGTGGAGCTCGGCCTCTGTAGCTCGGCTTGTGGAGCTCGGCCTCGGGAGCTCGGCCTGTGGAACTCGGCCTCTGGAGCTCGGCTTCTGGAGTTCGACCTCTGTAGCTCGACATCTGGAGCCCGGCCTGTGGAGCTCGGTTTGTGGAGCTCGGCCTTTGGAGGTCGGCCTGTGGAGCTCGAACTATGGGGCACGGCCTATGGAGCTCGGGCTGTGGAGCTCGGCCTGTGAAGCTCGGTCTCTGGAGCTCGGCCTCTGAAGCTCGCTCTCTGGAGCTCAGCCTCGGGAGCTCGGCCTCTGGAGCTCGGCTTCTTGAGCTCTTCCTGTGGAGCCCCGGCCTCGGGAGCTCTGCCTTGTGAGCTCGGCCTATGGAGCTCGGCCAATGGAGCTCGGCCTATGTAGCTCGGCCTTTGGAGCTCGGCCTCTGGTGCTCGGCCTGTGGAGCTCGGCCTTAGGAGCTCGGCCCGTGGAGCCCGGCTTCGGGAGCTCGGCCTCGTTAGCTCAGCCTCGAAAGCCCGGCCTCGAGGCCTCGGTCCCGGGAGCTCGGCCTTTTTTAGCTCTGCCTGTGGAGCTCGGCTTGTGCAGGTCGGTCTGTGGAGCTCGGCCTGTGAAGCTCGGCCTTTGGAGGTCGGCCTGTGGAGCTCGGCCTATGGAGTTCAGCGTGTGGAGCTCGGCCTTTTAAGCTCGGCCTCTGGAGCTCGGCCTGTGGAACTCGGCCTCGGAGGCTTGGCCTGTGGAGTTCGGCCTATGGAGAACGGCCTATGGAGCTTGGGCTGTTGAGCTCTTCCTGTGAAGCTCGATCTCTGGAGCTCGGCCTCGGGAGGTCGGACTCGGGAAATCTCCTGAGCTTGGCCTCGTGAGCTCGGCCTCATGAGCTCGGCCTCATGAGCTCGGCCTCGGCTTCTGGAGCTCAGCCTTTGGAGCTCAGCCTGTAGAGCTTGACCTGTGGAGCTCCGCCTTTGGAGTTCGGCCTGTGGAGCTCGGCCTCTGGAGCTCGGCATGTTGAGCTCGGCCTGTGCAGCCCTGCCTCGGGAGCTCGGCCTCTTGAGCTCGGCCTCTTGAGCTCGGCCTCTGGAGCTCGTCCTGTGGAGCTCGGCCTGTAGAGCTCGGCCTGTGGAGCTCGGCCTGTGGAGCTCGGTCTGTGGAGCTCGGTCGCTGGAGCTCGGCCTCTGGAGCTCGGTCTCTGGAGCTCGGCATCTGGAGCTCGGCCTGTGGATCTCGGACTATGGAGCTCGGCCTCGGGAGCTCGGCCTGGTGAGTTCGACCTCGGGAACTCGGCCTCGGGAGCTCTGCCTCGGGAGCTCAGCCTCGGGAGCTCGGCCTCTGTAGCTCGGCCTGTGGAGCTCGGCCTCTGTAGCTCGGCCTCGGGAGCTCGGCCTCGGGAGATCGGGCTCGGGAGCTCGGCCTGTAGAGCTTTGCCTCGGGAGCTCGGCCTGTGGAGCTTGGCCTCTTGAGCTCGGCTTTGGGAGCTCGGAATCTCGAGCTCGACCTATGGAGCTCGGCCTTTGGCGCTCGGCCTATGGAGCTCAGCCTGTGGAGCTCGGCCTCGTGAGCTCATACTCTGGAGCTCGGCCTCGGGAGCTCGGCCTCTGGAGCTCGGCCTGTGGAGCTCGGACTGTGGAGCTCGGCCTCGGGAGCTCGGCCTGGTGAATTCGACCTCGGGAACTGGCCTCGGGAGCTCTGTCTCGGGAGCTCGACCTCGGGAGCTCGGCCTCTGTAGCTCGGCCTGTGGAGCTCGGCCTCGGGAGCTCGGCCTCGCTAGATCGGGCTCGGGAGCTCGGCCTGTGGAGCTTGGCCTCGGGAGCTCGGCCTGTGGAGCTTGGCCTCTTGAGCTCGGCTTTGGGAGATCGGAATCTGTATCTCGGCTTATGGAGCTCGGCCTTTGGCGCTCGGCCTATGGAGCTCAGCCTGTGGAGCTCGGCCTCGTGAGCTCATACTCTGGAGCTCGGCCTCGGGAGCTCGGCCTCTGGAGCTCGGCCTGTGGAGCTCGGCCTCTGGAACTCGACCTGTGGAGCTCGGCCTTTGGAGCTCGGCCTTTGGAGCTCGGCCTCTAGAGCTCGAACCGTGGAACTCGGCCTGTGGAACTAGGCCTGTGGATGTGGGCCTGTGGAATTCGGCCTGTGGAGCTCGGACTTTGGACCTCGGCCTGTGGAGCTCGGCCTCGGGAGCTCGGCCTCTGTAGCTAGTCCTCGGGAGGTCGGCCTCTGTAGCTCGCCCTCGGGAGCTCGGCCTCGGGAACTTGGGCTCGGGAGCTCGGCTAGTAGAGTTCGTCCTGTGGAACTCGGCCTCTGGAGCTCAGCCTTCTGATATCGGCCTCTGGAGCTCGGCCTATGGAGCTGGGCCTGTGGAGCTCGGCCTCGGGAACTGGGCCTCGGTAGCTCGGCCTCAGGAGCTCGGCCTCGGGAGCTCGGCCTCGGGAGCTCGGCCTCGGGACTCGGCCTGTGGAGCTCGGCCTCTGGAGCTCGGCCTCTGGAGCTCGGCCTCTAGAGCTCGGCCTCTGGAGCTTCGCCTTTGGTGCTCGGCCTCTGGAGCTCGGCCAGTGGAGCTCAACCTCTGGAGATCGGCAGTGGCTGAGCACTAGAAGTTGGTACTGAGGGTTAAGAGGTTAGATTTGTAATTTTTTTTTCTTTGTAATCTTACTCGGAATTCAAATTGATCACTTTACTTCAGGAAGGACATTTCTACGTTGAATAGAATCGTTTGATGGGAGCTACAAAGTAACAGAATGAAGATGTAATTGAAATACATTTAATTGTCTAAGGGAAAGTTTTCTTTTAAATAAAGTCCTTAGTTAAAGACAAAAATAATCGTAATATGAAAATCGTCGAAGAACAGGTTAATCTCGTCTATATCACATTGTCAGATTGGAAGAAATACAACGGCGAGCCACAAAACTGATTCCAGATATAAAAAATAAATCATACGAAAATCGATTAAAGCATATGAATCTGTTTTCCCTAA